>NW_025335268.1:108684284-108910075 GCF_004798865.1 Varanus komodoensis | reverse complement strand
TTTTCATCAGGGCTGGAAGAAACCCATAATCTTAATTTAGTCAAATTTATGCGTGGCTTTTTAAATGCAAGGCTGTCCTATTTGCCTTTCACTTACAGGACCACCTGTGTGCCATACACTAAAGTAATGGCTCTTGTTTGTTCCCTACTGGCAAATAAGGCTGTTATCATAAAGCTACCACAGGTAATTCAACACAATTGCCTTTCTCTTCTCCAGGTATGAACAATGGCTGAGCAACAAAGCCTACAGCTGTGCTTTACTAAGTGATTTAGTCTCATCATTTAGTGTGTGGTCCTTTCCAGTAAGTGCTAAGGTCACCCACAGGAAAAACATGTTGCTAATACAATCCCTGACTCCCCAAAAGCACAGTCACCAGAGTTTTTCTAGTTCTGCCTCCTTAAACTTCAAAGGCAAGCATTCTCGGCTGTAATGGACACAGCAGTAATTCCCCTGGGTACAGTTTGTTTCCACCATACAGAAAATGTTACCGCAATTACATGCCTCACAGCACACACTTCATTTCATGAATAATTCTGGCTTTTGGAGAACAGGTTGCTAAAGAGCATACCTCAAAACTTACCTATACAGCAAACTGCAGAACTGTTTTAGCTTTTACATCTATGCATCTGTGTGCCTATGTTTGCACACAGATCCTGTGAACACATCATACCCTGCGTGAACAGATTGGGAATAGAAGGATATTCTGCAGCACATTGTTTATAAAATTCTAACCGTATGTGGGTAAAATTCTGACACGGTGGCTGGATGCAAATGCTTTTGTGAGCCAGGCCGGTGCCATTTGCCTTACTTACCCACGTGAGAACCATCTGTGCATGACAATGTTAATCTGGTGAACCGTGTAGCATGCACCTGGCACATGCGGGGACAGAAAGAAGAAGCTGCTGTGGTCCACCATTGTCTGATACCAGAAAGTTTTGAACTTTAAGACCCTCCATAGAGGGGGTGTGTATGTGTGTAAGTCTGAGATACTAAATAAGGAGTTGCAGGTGTCTTACCTGGTTAGCTTTAAACTAACGGAGTCTCACTCCTATTTGTGTTGAAATGAAAACCTGAAGCTATTCAGGGAAACATTCTCATCAATGCAGCAGTGGAAGGAATTGGATGGTAATTTGCTACAATCCTTTGTCAAAACACTGAGCAATCTACCTCCAGACCTCCACAGATCATGCAGTGATGTTCATAATTTGCACAAATATGATTCAGGGAACATCCAAAATTTAGGGGAAGTGACATTGATATGTTGGCAACAGTGCATTTATTTTGGGAGAATACTGAAACACTCCTCCACTTTCTGAATACACACCAGTGAATGCTGACCTTCAGATTCAGGTGTTCGGGTGACTATCCACATTCACCTGTTTATTTCTGAGCTTTGTCCATAATATCAATGTTCACATGTTTACCAACATTTTTCGTACTTTGGGTTCACTGTGTATGCTCCGAAGGCACACAAGGCACCCACTGTGTTGAAGCTAAGCAGGTCTGGGGCAGGCTTGAGCTTGGAGGGGTGACCACTTGGGAACTGCATGTAGAAACCTTGACTTCCACAATAGAAAAGAAGGTGCGATGTAAATAGCATAAATATAAATAGTATAAAATATAATATTATAAGTAGCATTCTTTCTAGATAGAAATAAAGAAAAGCTGTTTTGTTCATTTTTGTTTTCTTTTGCAAGAGATGAGGCATCTCAAAAATATGGCGAAGCATCCCTTATGCGGATGTAGCCCTTGGTGACACAAGCCAGATGCTTGCGAGCTGCACATCAGCAGCTCTCCATGATAAAATTGGACAATTCTGCCACAGAATTGGACATGGATCGGGTGTAGAATAAACTTAATCCTAAACAAATCTGGCTCAGTGAATCACCAGTTGATCCTTCCAATCAGCGGCAGGAGGAGGCTGTTGATACAGATCAGTCGGATGGATATGGGGGATTCAACACTTGGCCCTGTCTGGATTTAGCGAGTGGATGGGTAGGAAAAGCACACCTACTGTACATTTTAGGCTGCCAAAAAGAATCCAATAGATTTTTTGACGGGGGCAATGGAAACTCAGTTGCAGCCCTTCCCCTCAGAAGGAGACTGTGACAGCAGTAGGGGGCAAAGTATGGAAGCCCCCCGCCCACAAATGTACGTATCCACACAGGAGTCTCCTGATCTAGCAATTGCTAAATTATTATACCAATACCTTGAGACAGGAATGACACAGAAAGGGCTACCACTGTTTATATTTAAAGGATCTCTAAATAGCTTGCAAGGAAATTTAAAAAATTTAAATCCAGCATGGTGCACACTGAAATACACCATAATCCCCACAGCATTCACATAAAACATCAACAAAAGCATTAAACCTAATAAAACCAGCATATAAGGGCTTGGTAGGAAACCTAAAACAGGGAGCCTGAAACTTGTTCTAGTGGCTCCTCCTGGCAAGAACAAGGACAGTGCATGCAAAGCAAACGATTACCAAGGCTCACCTTGCCAGTGATGCTTGTAATCACACATGCGTGATAGAGCGATCATCATGGCACAGTACAGAGGTAGAATTGCTGCGCAGAGCCTCCAGCTTTTCCCACGTCCTTTCTCAGTGAAGCAGTGCAACTTCCCAGCCAAGTAGAAGGTGGTAAAGCCAAGGCCTGAAAATGCAACTGCCAAAGGAAAATGAAAAAGTAGAACTAGGCAGTGAACTACAGACCGTAGCATGTAATACTGTCATCTGTTTAGCAACCTAGTCCTTTTGTTGTGGGGAAACAACAACTTCTGAAGAGATCACCGCATCGGAGGATATTTCTGCCCAGTGTTTTCTGTCAGTGCAAAGGCACATAGGCTTCTGTACAGACATTCTGGCTATTGGACCTAGAAGCTCATATAGGTGATGAGTCATTTCTTGGAGTTCATCCCAAATCATCACATATTCCGTATTTAAGTGCGTCACTGAGACTAGCTCCCATTCCCATCCTGGAAGCTTAACTCATCCTCTCCTTTTCAAGCTACTCTCAGTATAACATCAAACCAGCTCTAGACATTTTGCTCTTGTGGTGGAGCAGCAGATGGTGTTCCTTCAGCAAGACAAGGAGGAGCACAGTCACAAGGCTGGACAAGTGATTTTAACATCTGAGGCAGAAACCCACAAGGGCCTTTTCTTCTCCTAGAAGGAAAATGCAATGATCATCAGTGAAGCAACTCTTTTTTGCCCTTTCATGACACACCAAATAGTTCCCTGCGGTGGCCACCTCCTTCTGCCACAGGATTGTTTTTGTTAGTTGCGAAGTCGTGTCTGACCCATCACGACCCCATGGACAATATTCCTCCAGGCCTTGCTGTCCTCCACCATCCCCAGGAGTCCACCCAAAGCTCACACCCATTGCCCCAGTGACTCCATCCAGCCATCTCATCCTCTGCCGTCCCCTTCTTCTTTTGCCATCAATCGTTCCCAGAATTAGGCTCTTCTCCAGTGAGTTCTTCCTTCTCATTAGGTGGCCAAAGTATTTGAGTTTCATCTTCAGGATCTGGCCTTCTAAGGAGCAGTCAGGGTTGATCTCCTCTAGGACTGACTGGTTATTTATAAATGACAGAAATGTATCACAATCTGCCTAGAGTTGGTTTTAGATCAAATGCAATGCTAGCACGGTATCTGTCATTAAGATAATTTATGTTAATGTTTTAGTGGATCTTCCATAATAGGGGGTTTTAAGTGATGTGGCAGAGCCAGTAGGCATATCCTTCCCTAAGAAAGAGGGTCCATTGCCAGAAAAGGACACCATGCAATTTATAACTTGAGGCACAGGCATTTGGATGGTGCCCTCTGACAAAGCAAGAATTTACAACGTGTCAGGGAACTTATGTTTACAAATATTGTATATAAGGTAATAAGATACACACAAATGGAAGAGCTATGGACCCTGTTTGCATGTAACATTAAATTCAAGTTTGCATCCAATAACCTATTAAAATTTTCCTAAAAACCTTGCCACAGGCCTTCTTGTGCCTCATTGTAAATACTTTCTCACTAATTGAAAATGTAATTACTTTGGTGCGTTGCTGATAAAACTATTTTGTGTGTGCAATTTTCATCATGGTGCATAATTAACACAAAGTGCTGATTTTCACCTTCAATCACACAAGCAGACATGTTTGAAAATGAAACAATAATCTGTGATGAAAACCTTACATTGACTTAAATTTGTGGCACAAATACTGGATTCTCTCATGGCCCATCTTAAGTAATCCAACCAATGGTGATTTAAGAATGTTCATGACATCTTGAACAAAGGTTTTGGTAGGAAGTAGCAATGTATACAGGATATGTTAAGAGTTGAATTGCCAGAGGGAAAACAGGGAGGACTGTGCCACCTTTTTCAGTAGGTTCACAGTGGCCTTCTACTTGAGGTAAATGGATTCTGCTACTTTTTTCACCACGAATGAAAGTGTCACGTTTCTTGCTCCTTTCATTCAATGACAGAATGTTGGACTTGGACTGGAGAGACTTGGATTCATTCCTATGACTAAGGTTAGTCCAATTTCTCCTAAGCTAAGCCTAACATCAAAAGGTTGTTCTAAAAATAAATTTAGCTAGTGTGGGAGGCATCTAAGTAGGCCAACCTAAGCTCCTTGGAAGAAGGGCAGGACATAAATGCCAAATGAGTTGGAAAGCTCACCTACTATAATCAAATACATGCCATAGAGTAACTTTAAAAAAAATATCGGACATAACTAACATGTGGAATCACTGAACAGACTGCTGTTGCATTCTATTGATGCATTCAGCTCACCTTTCCATAACCATACACCAAGTTGTGTGGTTCCTATTATGTACAGTTATATGAAGAATGCCCATAAGAAAGAAGTAACCTTAAGCAAAAATTGTTAGGATTAGGGTAGGGACAAAACTCAGTGGAATCTGTCCTTCTAGCATTTGTGAATAGGAAACTAATATTCAAGAAAGCTCAAGGCTTATCCATTAATGTGTTTGGGTAAAACATTGCCTGTTGGTCCAAACTGATTACATGTGCACATGCCATAGCTTCTTAGACCATGGTTATTCCACCTGAATAAGGCTACTGAGTTACTTTGGATCAGTCTCAAGAGCTTAACCTAATCTAGCCTTCCACAATGTGGTTATCTGCCTGGCCCCTGCAATGTGTTGGGCAACAACCCACTGCCAAGAGGGCACAACCATTTGCCTGGGCAACAAAGAATAGTGTACAGGCTGCTGAAGAAGGGATATAATGCTCTCCAGGAGTCATCACATGTTGGTGAGACAATGGTCTAGCAAGCAGAAGTGTTTCCTAGCCTGCTTTTTACTGTTAGGATAGGCTGGCAAAAGAGGGGGTGACATCCTTTGACCACCAGCCACCTGACAAGTAGAAACCAGATCAGGAAGTATTTTTGCAAACTAGTAACATGTCTGGGGGTTTTTGTTTATTTAATTTTTATACCACCCAACAGCTGAAGTTCTCTGGGCAGCTAACAAAAGTATGCTATGTTTTATGTGCCAGGCTATGTTCGGTTTGTAAGTTTGTTTACATTCATCTTACCATGAACTCTCAGCTCCTGCACCAGTGGCAATGAAATAGCCCTTCCCTGTCAGGGAGGGGTGCCATGGGTCTTAAGCATGGAGAGAAATAGCACCCCCATTTCTAGAGTATGTGCCACAGAGTCATAGCACAAATATGTATGGTGAAATAATTGGAGAAAACATAATACCACCTATGGTTTATTTTAATGAATTAATTTGGTTGTCAAAAAGAAAAATATTATTTTTAATTAAAAATAATCATTGTGACTTTTTTTTCAGTCAGTTAAAAGTAAGGAGTTTCCTTGAGTTTTACCTTTTGTAGAATGTATACTTAGGAGAGTTCCTGGAGTAAGAGGGATTCTGTTTTCTTTTAACTATAGCACAAAAGCAACATGAAGCAGGCACAAATTAGCACATCCACAGGGCTTCTTGAGAAAAAGGCAGACATTAATATGTGTGCTTTTTTCACTTGGGAAGAGAACAAATGTAATTGAGGGAAAGGGACTGTGAAACAAATTGGATTGAAATGTGTTAATATTGAATTAAACAGATGGTGTGGTCCAGGTACCTAGGGTCATTTATCATGCTACTTTCCCTCAAAGTTGTTCCAGAAAAAAGGAATGGAACATATAAAATGGGTTTATTAGGATATTTGTTTACTCCCTAGTGCAGGTGTTCTGACAGGGATCTAAGCACTGGCTTCTCAGCCCATGCTAGCTTTCCCCTCCTGAGGAAGGAAAAAAAAGGTGGCCAGGGTTCAGCAGGTTTTCACTCCCAAAATGTATTGTAGTTGTTGCAAACATTTTCATTCTACCCTTCTCAAAAGCAAAGTTGGCTTATATTGCAGCTCAACAGAAATGCAAAGTGAGAGCACAAGGCTTTGTTTTGCTTTGGTAAAGCAGCAGTGGGCAACCTGTGGCCATCCAGGTATAATGCCTTTCAGGCCCAGCCAGCAAGCCAATAGCGAGGGACCATGCGAATAGCAGAGCAAAATATCTGGAGGGCTAGTAGTTGCTCGCCCCTGCTGTAAATGCACCAAACATGACGCTGATCAGAGTTGACAGGGATGCCGTCCCTTCCCCTTGCCTATAGAAAAAAAACAGCAGTTCTGGAAGGAGGTGATTCAGATCTGGAAACTGGAAGTGGAGAAAAGTTATCCCACCCTCTTCCACTGCAGCAGCTCCAAATGGATTTGGCTGGCTAAGGGAGTAGTTTCAGGAAGGAAGTGATGTTGGTCTCTAATCCAGAATGAGCCCTGCAAGAATGAGCCTCCCCAAACCTGTTGCTGGCTGAGGAATTTTAAGAGCTATGGTCAAATCCAGCTGGAGGGCACCAGGTTTAGCAAGATGGGAAATGAAAATAACATGATATGTAGTTTAGCCTTTAGGTTAAAAGTGGCTGGATTTAGTAATCTAGGGATGACTTTCAAAGGTTTTTTTTTTAAATCATACACTGGAATCCCATGCTGCGCTTTATACAGTCTTCATATATGAAAGCCAAAGACAGAAGAGAAGAAGGCCTGTGATGAGAGGAATCATTTCCAAAATGGAAATCACAGTATTAAGTTTACAAGATCTGAGCAGAACTGCCAAGGACAGAACTGTTCAGAGGGCATTCAATCTTTGGGCTACTATAAGTCAGAGATGGCTGAACGGCATGTAACAACAACATGCGATACAGCTAGCTTTGGTAAGCCGGAGGCAAAACACTAATTAATATTTTGTGATGTAGTCCACTTACGAAAATGGATCCAAGACCAGGTGTTAACAATCAATATTGCACTGTCCTCATCCTCTTACAGCACATGATTGTTTGGCTGTGTGAAAAGTGGTGAGAACATGAGCATGATAGGGTTTCAGCCAATGCACAGGTGTTTGGCAAACCCTGCTTCAGGCTGTTAGTGTGTTTGTGAAAGATGAAGGACAGGAGGAAGAAATATTGACATGCGTAGTCCAGAATACCACGAAATATTTTGGGTAACTGCAGCTACTATACTCTGCAGAATGACCAACTGAGAGAACACTGCCATGTGTAACAGGTATGCAACTATTACCGTTTGTCCCCAAACTTAGCCTCACTAATGTGATATTTATTCTTCAACTGATTTTCTCAGTCATGCAACCATTCAGATACCCAAATAACTATGAAATGTATGAAGCATTAGCACAGACAATTGGTAGTTTGAAGCCTCTAAAGTGTCGGTATATATGTTAAAAGCTCCATAGGTTTTGAGATGACCCAAATGCTGTACACTGCCTGTAGACTGCTTCTTTACTTGATCACTGTGCACCATTTTTTCTTTCAATTACTGGCTGAGATTTTCTCCCTTTATATTAGCTTTGCTCATTCTATTACTATATCATGTTTCACTCCCTTGAACCAGGAGATGGGCACCCAGTGTTATGTCTGCACCAAATGGCACAAGTAACAGATGTTTGTGGCACACCTGGTGAAGGTCCGAATGGTCACATTGACAGTGATGGCATATAGAACCTGCATTCCTGCCTCCCTCTCAGCTGTATCCTACACAATGATCCTCCTCACTCCAACTCAGTTGCCTAGACTAGGCTCAGCCTAAAACAGAAAAATGTGTTGAATGTAACATAATTTACCCTTGAGCAGCACTACTTCTAGTTGGCCACTTCTACCAGTGAGACCCTACACCAAGCATGGAAAATTTCCAGAAGGCTACATTCTGTCCAGAAACCACCAGGATGCCATAATTCACTCCATCAGATTACCTCTGGTGGCAGGAACATGTTGATTCAGCAAGGAAACAAGTTATCTGGAAGGCTGTGCCTTCTTTCCATGATAAATTGTGTTTCCAGAGGTATCTACTTTGTAGAATTCTGCTTGGAAACAAGGATCATGCACACTTCGTGTCCCATTCCCCTGCTAAAGCAGTGTGTTTTTTGCCACCACCGTGAACTAAGGGTCATGAAAGGGAATGACCCAGAAACTGCATAAACTATTAATTGTGCACTCCTGCCCTTGTCAATTACGGAAGGCTGTTTCTCACTCAGAGAGTAAATGGCTCTAAATAAAACTGCTAGACCAAGATTATTGTGTGCAGTTCCTTTTGAGATCTAAATCAATTGTGGTTGTTTCACTCATTATAGATTGAAATAATTGTCCTCTGGTGAAATTATGTGGGCAGTGTAGGTTACATTTGGTCCGCTCCTGTGCTCATTCAAACCCACCTGCAGGAGAGAAGCACTTCTCCTGTAATTGAACTGGAAGGGCATTTCCAAGATGTGTTGCCTGCAGTGGGAGCTTCTGGATCAGAGTCTTAGAGTGTTGCTGGGCAAGGAGATGATGTCACATCATAACATCATATCAATGGTACACTGGGTGGTTCATGGCATGGGCAACAACTAACCAATGTTGCTTATCACACTTACTCTTCCTGTTAAGCTATCTGAGAGTTCGTCAGGGGGTTGTAGTGGTCTGGTCCACCAAAGGCACCTCACTTTAGATTTGAGAACACTCAGGAAGAAATGGAACCACCTGTGATAACCATGATATGTAGTTTATTGAAGTGATGAAACAAGCAAAAGAAGCCTTGTGTTCCTCTTGTCTGTGGCTGTACGATTCCTGAATTGGCTAGAGAAAGTTCCATGGGCCCCCAAAGCTGGTTGGATCAGTGACACATTAATTCTTACCCCCAGGCTAGGAAGAAAATAAAACACCCCTTCTCATGGATTTTATACAATTCTTCCCCCATTGCTTCAGAGGCTGTCGGTACACACGGGCTCTACTGCCCCAACTACCTGATGCTTTAGAAAGGCAAACCATTTTGTTCTTACAGCAAAAGTAGCCTCATCTACAGAATGACTGGAAAAGGCAGCAGCAAAGCAGTCATCTCTGGAACATTTCCTAGCAAACTGAAGGCCTTTGGCATAGCTTCAAAAAATTATGCTAACATTTGGACATGGCACTGTCTGATTTATTTATTTGTTTGTTTTATATCCTGCTTTTTCCTTACAACAAACTCAGAATAGTTTACATAATTCTCTTTCTCCTGCTCTCAATCTTATTGCCACAACAAGAAACCTGTAAGGTAGGTTAAGCTGAGAGTTTGTCATCCAGTTGGCTCCATGGCCAAGTAGTGACTAGAACCCAGATCACCTAGATTTCAGTCCCATGCTCTTAACCATTACACCACATGGCTCTGTTGATATAGAATAGCATCCTTGCCATTCTCCTGAAAGAGACCATACAGTATAAAAGAGATCAAAGAATCACAATCGACTAACTCTTGCCTACAATTTTGCAAACTAATTTCCTGTATGTTTTTGAGAGAAAGGGCCAAATTACTAATGGCGTTATTCATACTGGTCTGTTTTGAATTGTCAGTGTGGAAAACTCAGTTCAGTTCAGGACACTAGCATGGGTCCTATCCTCTAAGAGCAGACTCACTGCCCTTGAAGGGAGAGATCTAATAAACCTTATTCACCTGAAACATTCTCCCAGGCATCACAGGATTTCAGAAGGAAGAGAAGAAGGGAGATAAATTAGAAGCAAAAACACAAAGTTCAAGATTTTTGGAATGATGTGAGAATAACTTTATATGTAAACAAACTAAGAAAAACCTAACACCAGAACCCTCTGAGATCAGCCACACAGTAATAGCCTATATCACTGCTAAAGCAGGACTATACAATATTAGCATCAATTTATACAAGAAAAAGGAAGACGCTCCAGGTACATATACATTGACCACATAGGATTTATTTTTGTCACAAAGCACTAGGGCTACAGGCTTAATTAGGGATGTATGAAATTTCACTTCAGTTCACAAATCTCTTGAAAGTTTCCTCCAAACATGTTTGCAACTGCCTGAACTGGTATTCAAGTTTGCAAATCACATACTTGAAAAATGTGCAACTTTCTTCAAATGTATTGTAAAAATGTAAAACTAATTTGTAAAAATGTAAAACTTTCTCAGAATGCATTCTTTGAAATGCACAACATTCTCAAAATGCACAAATTTTAAATCAGCCACACTTTAGTCTATGGAGGAAATTTGCTCAAATTTTTATTTATTATTTTATTTATTAAAACATTTTTATGCCGCCCCATTGGCCGAAGTCTCGGGGCAGCTTACAACAATAAATTAGATCCACATAAATAAAAATTAAAATATATACATTAGAATAATACACACACACACACACACACACAATATAAAATAAGCCGCCCTGGCCAGATAAAATTCAATAATATTAACATTTAAAATACTGCTTAAATAAAAAGGTCTTTGCCTGGCGCCGAAAAACAAATAACGACGGTGCCAGGCAGACCTCTCTGGACCACCCTCCTAATTTCTTTCACGGAGGGCTCCCGGAGAAGGGCCTCTCCCGCCGATCTCAGGGGGTGGCTGGGCATATATGGATGTAGGCGCTCCTTCAGGTAACCAGGACCCAAGCCGTTTAGGGCTTTATAGGTCATCACCAACACCTTGAATTGGGCCTGGACTTCAATGGGAAGCCAGTGAAGCTGACGGAGAACTGGAGTCATGTGAACATAACGTCCAGTCCCCATCAGCAGCCTGGCAGCTCTATTTTGAACCAATTGAAGTATCCGGACCGTCTTCAAGGGTAGCCCCACGTAGAGCACGTTACAGAAGTCAAGACGGGAGGTCACCAGCGCATGTGTCACTGTTGCAAGGCAGTCGTACTCCAGGTAGGGGCGCAGCTGATGAATCAGCCGAAGCTGGAGGAAAGCGCTCCTCACCGCTGCTGTTACCTGAGCTTCGAGTGAAAGCTCCGGGTCGAGGAGCACTCCCAAGCTGCGGACCTTGTCCCTAGGAGGGAGTGCAACCCCGTTCAGGACAAGATTGAATTCACCTTCTCCGAAGCCCGAACCGCCAACCAACAGGACCTCCATCTTGTCTCTGTTGATTCATTTGTGCAACTTCCATAATAGCTCTTCAGCTGCATAATTTTTCTACTCAGCAAAACTAACAGTGAACAGATCACAAAAGTGAACACAAATTGAAGAGAAAGGAGCAAGTGAAATGGTGTTTGCAAAATCTTTATAAGTTTGTAAGTGATAAACATCACTTGTATGTGATTCATGTCATGAATGGGGCTACCCTTGAAGACGGTCCGGATACTTCAATTGGTTCAGAATAGAGCTGCCAGGCTGCTGACGGGGACTGGACGTTATGTTCACATGACTCCAGTTCTCCGTCAGCTTCACTGGCTCCCCATTGAAGTCCGGGCCCAATTCAAGGTGTTGGTAATGACCTATAAAGCCCTAAACGGCTTGGGTCCTGGTTACCTGAAGGAGCGCTTACATCCATATTTGCCCAGTCGCCCCCTGAGATCGGCGGGAGAGGCCCTTCTCCGGGAGCCCTCCGTGAGAGAAATTAAGAGGGTGGCTACTCGGAGAAGGGCTTTCTCAGCGGTGGCGCCTAAGTTATGGAATGCGCTCCCCAGAGAGGTCCGCCTGGCGCCGTCGTTATTTGTTTTTCGGCGCCAGGCTAAGACCTTTTTATTTAAGCAACATTTTAAATGCTAAATACAATTGAATTTTATCTGGCCAGGGCGGCTTATTTTATAATGTGTGTTTTAATTAAGATTATTTTATATGGATATTTTAACTTATTGTTTTATCTATGTTGTAAGCTGCCCCGAGGCTTCGGTGAATGGGGCGGCATAAAAATGTTTTAATAAATAAAAAAAATAAAATAAAATGAGCAGAGCAGGCTAGAGCCAGAGGTCAGACTAGATGGCCCGGGAGACCCCTTTTGACTCACTCTGTTTCTATGTTTCATTAAAACATTTTTAGTTTTATTGAATGATGGTAATAGGAAATTGTAGACAGGCATGGTTTTTATTGATGCAGGTAAGTGTTCAATTGTTTTGATTGCAAGTATGATTACTGCCTCTTGAAAAGATGGCAATTTCTACAAACTACAGTTCAAAAGACTACAATTTCTAAACTGTATTAAGGCCTCATATGAACACATACAATCAATTAAGGAATCAACCAAGGAATTTTTAGGGCATTAATACATGCACTGAGTCTTTACTGCAATGATAAGTATGTCCAATAGAATCATGGGAATCTATATAGTTCCATACAGTTTTAAAATAAACCTTTATACTGAGAAAGAATGTTCTCCTTGAAAAACCTTATTATATAATTAGTGGAGGCAATAAAACGTACTAAAAACTTTGGTGAAATGGCAGGGCAGAGAATAAATCTCATTAAAGTGGAGATGATTGGATTAGATGTTGGAGATCATGCAGCCTCCAGCTATGTGATAAGATGGACTGATATGCCTGTAAAATGCTTTAAGTATTTGGCTATTGCCAAAGTCAGTTAACCTGTTTACAGTAAAAGCAAGGATAATTACACTAGTCCATGAGAAACAACCCCAAACTCATGAGCTAGGCAATACCTTATTAGGACCATGTTACAAAGCAGTGTGCAAGCTTCCTAGAACCCTTCATCAGGCTAAATGGTACAAAGGTCAGGATGGAGGAAGAAACAGCCAAGTCCAAAACTTTGGCCAGATGTGACCCAGTTTAGAGATAGCCTCAGGATGGAAATTGTGAACCAAACAAATAAGTCCCTGTTAAGTGGGGATGCTGCAGAAATCCAGAACAGATTTTAACCTGAGTCTGAATTTCTAAGAATCCAAGCCATGGGTTCCAAAGAAGATTGGATATTCCAGGTTGCACAGATCCCATGGATTTTTTAAACATTTTGAAATTTTATGCAGATTTAGTAATAGAATAATTCATAAAACACAATAAGCACAATAAAAGAGTGTATTTTCTCCATAGGATAACTCCTATACCCCCATAAATCCTATAAAAATTGTAAATATTCATTTGTGGGGAGGAGGATTTGTGCATTTCTGTAAGCATGGATTTGAGCAACTGTGAATTTGCAAAAAAAATCCGAATACAATCCTGTGCAACCATTAAAACCATCAGGGAAAGCCTAGCTGGTTATATCATGATCTACAGATTACGGCTTTGTAGCAATCCCTAAGGGGCTTTCTCCAGGGAGGGAGGTACCATATGGAATTACTTCCCCCACTTTGTAGGAATTACTTTGTAGGAAGGCACAAATTAAAGACCCATCTTTTTACCCAGGCCTGCCCTATCATGCACTGAGTATTGATTTTCATGTTTTTAATGAACATTTTATATGAATGATTTGCAGTTATTATGTATTCTAATGTATATTATATTGGACTTCACTTTCAATATAAACTACTTTTCATCTGTTTTACAATATAGTAAGTGGTATGTAAGAATCTTGGACAAATCTGAAAGCCCCAGTCTCTGTTTTGGCTGCAAGCATGTTGCTAGCCTCTTCCTGAAAAGTAGCCCGCTGTGTGACCAGCATCTGAGGAAGGGCCAAAGCAATGTCTCTTGTCCAAGTTCTCTCTCCTTAAAAGACCATCAAAGGTTAGATCTGCCATGGATAGAGGTGAACCAGCGGAACTGGGTCTCTGTGGTAATGCCATACAAAGCATTATTTATCATACGCTTTGCAATAACTGAAGAGTCACTGAAAGAGTTCGCTGCTTCCCCCACTTAGATCTCCAGTGTATCAGCAGTAATCCCAACCTTTGGCAAGGCTGCCAAAAATGAGAAATGTCATGAGGTCGACGCTGTCTAACCCCTTTGACACTCGATGCAGCTGCTGCTGGCTGGGAGAGGACACAACATTGCCGCTGTTCTGTGGCTTCTGACACAGGAGCAAACTGGACGGGAGCATGCTTTGTGTATCAGTGTGAGACAGGAAAAGCATCAATATGCATCAATATTATCCAAGCCGTGCAAAATGAAGCAACTAGGAAAAAATAAGGAGTGTCAAAGCTCAGAGGTGTTTTCAGGTGAGGTTTTTATCACACCATCTGCCTGTCTAATTCACAGATTGGTGTGTGTTGGTGGGTGGGAGATGACAATGCCTTCCACTTCTATTTTCCATGTTTCCCATTGCTTCTTCCATCTTTTTCCTTACTACAAAAGCTGTGTTAAGCAGAAAGGACTGAATAGCTGTACAATACTTTGTGGTTACTAGTGCCTTTGTATAGAAACACCCTAATCTCTTGCTGTAACAAAAGATTATGGCAAGAGATTAGGGTGTCCTAATCTCGCTCCCTATCTCTTGCCATCTCGTGCCATAACACCAGAGGCTGGTGGCAGGTTTACATCTTGCTGAGCAATTGTCTAGAAAGGTAGTTTTGAAACTACCTCCTGCAGAGAATCCTTTCTACATGGATCTATCTTCTAAAGAACTCATGAATGTGTTAGAAACTTTTCAGGTATAGTCTGCAATAAAGACTTTACTTGTATAGGACTCCAGCAGGGTTGTGGGACCAAATGTTCACTAACAGTGCCACCAACTTTTCTCTGTGGCTGTACATCCCAGAGCAAGATCAGTGATGACAGACCATTTGTCAAGGAAGCTTGTCCACCACTGCTGATCTCTCATCTAAAGGAAAAGAGCACAGGAAGGGATGGCAGGCTCAGTTGGCTTACTCTGAAAATTGAGTTTGTTTCCCCAGAGTTCATCATGAACAGTCAAAAAGCCTAAATTCCCATTCAGCTCTTGTCACAGAAGCTTCTCCATGGAGAAAGAGAATTATGTGGGGCAGGAGAGGACCTATGGAGATTTTCCTTAGCTAGAAATGACACTACATATTATCACTGGAGGTCATGACATATGGCTATAAGCCCCATTATTCCTGGGCAAGAAATTGAGCAATAAGCACATAATTTGTATCCAAAGGAAGGCACTGCAGGTCTTCTTCTGGCCTGTTATCCTAACCTCTACCATCTGTCACTCCCACCATGTTTTCTCAGAGATTAGGCAAGGAAAGCTGAAGATATGAAAGCTAGACATTCAGAAAGAGGATCCAGAATTTCCTGAAAGATTCAAGCCTCCTCAGTTATGCTCCCAAAGCTAAATGAAAGAGAAAGCAGCTTTTGTACATCCAGAAGCACAGGCAAACACCTAAGTGAAAGCGGCTGGGAAGGAGAGTACCGTGCTTCCAAATGTTAATTGACTGATGATGTGTTTTCCATATTCAAAAGATGCTAGGTTAAGTCTTGTCAAATTCATTAATGTCCACAGAACATGATACTATTTGTGACATGTGAATGCTGCACTAAAAAACACCACAATTGTTTATTTAGCAACATGTCATAGAGACATAGGTAGCAAATGAGTTTTGCCTGTGTACAGTTGTCATAGCATGCCTCAGCCCAAGATAGCAGATGGTAATATTTATGAAAGATTTGCGTGTGGAACAGATGTCTTCAAAGATGTTTTTAGCTGTGGGTTGAGTTGGCTCATCCCTTTAACATATTATGTTTTGGATCACTGATACCAGAAAAGAGGAGCAAAGCTAGGAAAATGGGAAGGAAGGAAGGAAGGAAGGAAGGAAGGAAGGAAGGAAGGAAGGAAGGAAGGAGAACATAAATGACCAAATAAACAAATGAACGAACAAATGATAGAGTGAGCAATAACTTCTACTGGCCTTTGGGAGATGAAGATGCATCATGTATAAAGAAAGTGGAAAGCATTCGCTGTGAATGAAAACAGTTTACTGTAACTATGGCTATGCGCTAGGTCACACCAGTGGAAGTTGCATTTTATTTGAAAATGTAAGAAAGGGCTTCCTGATTTTGCTGCCCAAATTACGGAAGGACCCCCACAGTGGCCTGATTGCTTCAGATATTGGCTTTGGTGCCAAGTTAAGACCTGGTTATTATCCAGGCCTTTGGATCTCACTGATTGTAGCTCAGCTTTGATTTGCTTGCTTGGGTTATGAATACTGAATATATTTAGCTGCAGTTTTATGCTAAAATTGTTTTATTATTGTACCCCACCCTGGCTTCAGTTATATAGGACATGTTAGAAATAAAGAAATAAATATTGGAAATTGGGAAAAAATTGCATTTTACGTAATCTTCAAATTATGAACTGAGTAAAACACAAAAAGCTAACTATAGGGTGATATAATCTGAATAAACATGAACAGAATCAGGACATCATGTCCTCTAGTTCTGGGGTTCTACATTATTCCAAGGAGAACTTGGGTGGTTCGTGGTCTGCTCCAGTTCTATGCTTTCCTGACCTCAAGATGTGAGTCTTCTTTCAACTCTGCTTCTGAGGATGATCCTCCAATTGCTTCTTTTGTCCCTCAAACAGGCAGGAGTGGGTCAGCATCTAGCAGAGGCAGAAACATGGAGGACGAGGTTCTGCCAGCGTTTTTCATGCTTTAGTTGACTGTAGTCCTTGCCGAAACAATGGCTCCTTATGGTAGAATATGCAGAACACTAACCAAGATCCTGATGTCATTCCTGCCTTGCCTGACATGACCTGGAACAAGCAGTGAATCTGCTTCTACTGGCCTCATACCCGGTCAGGAAAGTGTGTCTGCTTATATAGATATGATGAAATAAACCTGTTGTGTGCAGGTGGCTGTTGTACTTGAGTGCCAGTGAGGGTGGGTGAAAAGATAAGGAGGCTTCCTGCTTGTAAACTGAAAGTTTGAACTATTTTTCCTTTATGAACTTGCTTTCCGCATTTGGAAGTATGTGAGGTAATATGCACTGCCCTCTAAGATCTGGGCAGGCAAGCAGTAGCCCTTTGGAGGTTGTTGGACTGCAAGTTCCTTCAGCCAGAGCTAGCATGGCCGGTAACGAGGGGTGGTGGAGTTACAGGCTGGAAGATCTGGAGGACCACCACTTGCCTGCCCCTGCTGCAAGAGATGGGGCTGTAAGACCACTAAGTGCAGAGTCTAAAATTGCCTGATTCCACCACTACATTTTTCAGCCATTTTGGATCCCAAAGCAGTTAATTAGTCTGATTCTTATGAATGAATAGCAGTGAGGTTGGAGACAAGGGTAGGCACAATGCAAGTACTTCATCCAAGTTCAAAAGGAATTACTTGTACTCATTTCTTCCAAGGGACGTTCCTGCTCTCTGGGATGCATAGATCCAACAGACCCCAAAACTTACATCCCCCTAAAAATAGTGTCTGGATTTGCCAGAGATCCAAAGCATATCCAGGAAGTTCCTCATGCAAACTGTGTACAAAATGGCTGCAGATTTCAACTTCCTACCAAATCAAGCTTTCATTTTCTACAAGAGCAGCTTTCTAGCCGTGGTTGTAAAAAAACACATTCACAGGTGCGGCAGGCTATTGCTTGCTTAATGCATTTACTTAAATGGATAAACTGTACTACATACTTGCCTGTGACCTTTAATGATGAGGACCACAGAAAGATATTGTTGAACCCCCAGGAACTTGCTGTGATGTGTATGATCAGCACTTTGAGAATAAAATTGGTCAAATTTGTCACAAATTGGACTCCACTGTTAATGTAGTTCCTTTAGCAGAGGTATCCAGAAAACCATCTGGTCCCACTTTGTTAGATGAGTCTCAGTTATTGAGGATGTGGACAAGGTGCTTGGGCAGGTTCAGTCCACCACCTGTATGCTTGACCCTTGGCCATCATGGTTGTGAAAATTAAGGAAGGGATTCATGCCCAGATCCAGGAGGCTGTAAAGGCCTTCCTCCCTGAAGGAAAGACTGGCACAAGCCCCTTTGAAGTAGGCTGTGATTATGTCACTTTTTAAAAATCCCAATTTGAACCCAGGGTATGTGAACAACTAATGGGCTTGTTGCCAACATCTCCTTCCTGGGCTAGGTGTTTAAGTGGTGAGGACTGAGCATTTTCAAGCACTCTTGAATGAAACAGATTATCTAAATCCACTTCAAACAGGTTTCAGGTCTGGTTTTGGTACAGAAACCTCCTTGGTCACCCTGCAGGATAACCTTTGCTGGAAAAGAGACAGGGTGACTGTGACCCTGTTGATTCTCCTGGACCTCTCAGCAGCTTTCAGTACCTTTGACCATGGTATCCTTCTGGATAGGTTGGTGCGGTTGGGAACTGGGGGCATGTCTTTCTGATAGTTCCTCTCTTACCTGTCTTGCTGATTCCACAACATGGCACTGAGGGATTACTTCTTTGCACCATGGCAGTTTTGCTATGCAGTACAACAGGGCTTTATTTTATCCTCCATGCTCTTCAACATCTACACAAAACTGCTGGGAGAGGTCATCTGGAGGTATGGGCTGAAGTGTCACCAATCTGTGGATGACACTCAGCTCTACCTTTCTTTTTCATCAAACCCAGGTGAGGCAGTGACTATTCAAAATCAGTGCCTGGACCTAGTAATGGAATGGATGAAACTCAATCCAGACAAGACAGGGGTATTGCAGGTGGGTGTCCAGTTGGGAAATATTCAACCTGTCCTGGATGGGGCCACAGTCCCCTTATGGACAGGGTTCATAGTCTGGGGGTGCTCCTACATCCTGAATAATCATTGGAGTCACAGGTGGCTCAGTGATAAGGAGAACCTTTAAGCAGAATTACCAGATATGCTCCTATCTGAACAGGCAGAATGTAGCAACAGTGATCGACACTCTGGTAACCTCTGCTTTGGACAATTGTAATGTACTTTACGTGGGGCTGCTTTTGAAAATGGTCCAGAGACTTAAATTGGTTCAAAATAGAGCAGCAAGGCTGATAATGGGGATCGGCCATCACAAACTCATCGCACCAGTCCTCTGTCAATTACACTCTACTGATTGAAGTCTGAGCCCAATTTAGGCTGCTAACATTAACATTTAAAGCCCCAGACAGTTTGGGGACAGGTTATCTAAAGGAACATCTCCTTCCATATGTGTCTACTTGAACTCTGAGATCTTCAGAGAAGTTCCTTCTCAAGCAGCCCTTTCCAAAGGAAGCAAGGAGGGTGGTCGCTAGGGGAACGGCCTTCTCAGTTGTGGTACCCCATTTGTTGAATCAGCTCCCCACAGTGGTGTGCCTGGTGCCCACTTTATGTTCCTTTTGACCCCAGGCAAAACACTTCTTATTTTCCCAATATTTTAATTGTTAGATTTTTAATCTCATTTTTAATATTTATAATGTAACAGATTGATTGAGCTGGTGTGGTTATAATAATATTTTAGTATTGTAGTAAAGTAGTATTGTATCTTTATGCTGATTTTATAATGATTGGTTTATATTTATTATTGTATTTTGGTTTTATAAACTGCCCAGAGAGCCTTTAAGCTGATGGGCAGTGTAACAATGTAAAAATAAATAAACAACCATTTAAAAATGATTCCTGAGCAGTAAAGAAAAAAAGGAGTCATAATAAGAAATAAGAAGAAAACCCCCAGCTGATCATTCAGGAAAAGCTTAAATAAAAATAATTTTAGCAGATACTTTGTGCAATTCAGAAATCAAATTATTTATAGAACTCAAAAAAATTTCCCAGTGCTCACAAGAATGGTGGGACGAGTTTGGTACACAACACAGTTCTTTGACTCTTGTCACAACTAGCAAAATTAATTAATGACTGGTACGCTTCAAAAGTGGAATTCACTCAAGCAGAAGTCTGAATAATTTAGGCAGATTATGTAAATTGAGAGATCCTGTCAGTCTTCTTAATTTGCAGAATTTATTGAGGTTACAGCAAGAAGTTACTGACATTCCAAACTATGGTGCTTGATACCAAACTTGTTCCAATAGATGTTCTTTATCATATTTCAGGGAAAATAGGGTGCTCTTGCAGTATGCAATCAGTGAACCAAGCTACTATACCACAATCCCAACAATAATTTTCAGCTGGAATTACAGTATAGTGGTACTTTGATCATTTTGTTGCCTAGATAGTCAGATGCATATTTTAAAAGATGAGTTGTCTTATCATTTTTTCTTTGTTCTGAAATGAACAAAGCAACAATGTGCCTCCCCTTCAAGCAGCAACTTGGAAGGCACCCGCAAACTAGAAGCATTCCTTTTGAAATTCCTTTTAAAATGAAATAGCATCATTTGGTGTGTGTGTGTGTGGGGGCACTTAGAAGGCGTGTTAGGAATGGATGTCCCTGTTGTCCAAGGGTTTCATTTATCCCTGAAAACTGCTGGGGATCCCACTGGAGATGTGCAAATCAACCAAACAAACTTGCTGATGTTCTCCAGATTCCATCCATATCGAATTATATGTTTTCTTTTCTTTTCACAGAAAAATCCATGTGTATTTTTGTGTTATTTTGCCAAATGTATGTAAAATTGTGCACATCTTTGAAATGCACACATTTCTCCCATTGATTAAAGTGGATTTGGGCACAATTTTTAGAAGTACACATTGGCTGAGTTCACACATAACAAGTCACAGTGGAAACCAGGCAAGCACGGCTTGTCTTTAGGTGTGATCCAAGCGGGTGAAGTGTGTTATATTTGGTTCCTGTGAACCCATGCAAAAACATAATGGTTTGTTGTAAGGCTTCCATGCTCGACCATGGGCTTGTGGTTATGTGCGAACTCAGTTACAATGTTTCTTGGTGGTTTCCAGATCTCCACCATAGAATTTGGCAGCAAGAAAGGCCACAGATACAGCAGGTGCTCCATTCTGTATTTCCCACAGACCAATTTTGCCTCACAACTGCTCAGGTAACGGCTCAGCCCCACTCTGATGGGCTGCTCCATGCTGCTTCTTTCCTGCTCCCATGCTGCCTTCCCAAAGGCCAGCTATGGCTTTGGACTCTCAGCAGCAGGACACGTTGCAGTACACAACCTCCAGCAGCAGCAACCTCAGAGATGGGCACCCTGGGCCCTCTGTCTGGTTGCCACAGTTTGCTTAAGTGGCGCTTTCAAACTGTGACGTCTCTTCTCTACTCTAAGAATGGTTTCCTCCTGGGAAAGTTGCCCTACGCAAGAGCAGCACAAGGCTGCATGTGGGCATTGCCAACAGGGATCTCTCCCTGCGAGGACCAGCAGGCTCCACCATAGCTGTGGAACACATTCCTCGTGGCCAGCCAAAAATTAGCCAGATAGATGCCAACACGCACTTCCACGGGAAACTCCTCCCAGTAGGCCTTGCCACTTCTGACCCAGCACAGGTGGCCACACCGATGTCCTCCATGTGCCGGGGGGAGGTGGCCCCTGTCAGCATGTGCAAGTCCCATGCGTGGGGCAGCATGGACACACGTGCAGTGAGGGAGGGAAGAGAGGTTTGGGGGGTGCATGAGCACATTGGCACAGAGCAAGGCAGCAGCAGCAGGGAGAGCTCTTGCAGTGCTCCTCCGGAGCAACAGTGTTGCTGTGGGAAGTAGGCAGCTGCTTTGCAGAGCAAGCAGCAGGAAAAGGCAAAGCAAAGCGAAACAAGGCAGCCAGCTGGGGGCCTGCCCGGGGGAGAACGTGGGCCAGTGTGGGAGAAGCAGGTGAGACACGCAGGAGAGGCTGAGTTTCAGCCGCAGGGGCTGATGGGAGACCTGCTCTCATGTGGAGAGCAGCATGGAAACCAACCAACCATGGACTGAGAAGCGTGGAAGCCAAGCACCTCTCTGAACTGACATGCCGTATGGTGAGCTGACGTGCCATATGGTTACCACACAGCATGGCTTAGCACCATGTGTGAACACACCCAATGTTTAATGCGCATGCTTCAAATGTGCACATGCTGTTGAACACTTTTTTTGTGGTCTGCAACTCATGTCACAGCATTCCACATAGACATTTCTGTATGCTTAATCTGAAAGGTGCAAACTGGGTAAAAGGTGATCTAATATGAACTGAGATAATTTTTCATACATCAGAGAGAGAGATTTGCAGAGAGCACAGACCTGGCAAGTGGGACATGGACCTAGAAGTCTAGAAGATAAGAAGTTAACATTCTGTAAGTTAAATAGAATGACTATATTTAAAGGCAGTGTGAATCTGAATTCCAGGTGACAGAAATAAGCAAGAACCTAACTTAAGTTTCTGAAAAGTATTGACTAGCCACCATGTGAAACAGTTGTGTGTATAGGCCTTTGATCCAATCTCACAGAGATTTCATGGTCTATTCATTATTTAGTATTATATTTGCATTTCATCCTTCTTCCAAGAAACTTAAGATAGTTCAGGTCAAGGAGGTCAAACCTCTTTCAATCCAATTCAATTTTGGAGAAGCAGCAGGAGTTGCATTCCAGGGTAGGGTGCAAGCTAAAAGGGTCATGGCCAAAATATCAAAAATGCCAGCATTGTTTTAGCATCGAATTCTTACTGCCAAGAAACAAGTTTTAGAGGTGGCATTTCAACCTTTTAAAATAGGTAACAACTGCCAAATTCAAGAAACCTCTGATGCTATGGAGAACGGGGCATGGCCCTTGCCAGCGTTTTACAGGGCCATACCGAGACCTCAGTTGGACTGGTTTTTATCAGCAGATCTTTGGTTTGGCACACGAAGGAGAGAAGGAAGAGTAGGGGAGGGCAGCCTGGGAGAGTTTGGCACTAGGTTTCCCAGTAACTTGAGTCTGAGTTGAACAGTCTGCTGTGTCCCATGGTTTTTCAACTTTTCCTCTTACCTTTGTCAGAATTTGCTGCCAGTTCATTGAGAGTTGCTTGCTTCCTGCCGAGAAGTGATACCTTACATCTCCTTGAAAATGCCAGATCTGTTTTAATGTCTGTGATAGCCAATGTCACATTTGACAAGTGTACTTCACTGTGTACTAAAGCAGAATGTCTCACAATTTCTAAATGGCAACACGTTACAGAATTGCTGAACACCAATTTACAGAGCTGCCCAAGCAACAGTACAAGAAAAATGATCAGCTCTTTGTTTGTAGAACTTGATACTGGTCATGATTACTGTATATTTGCCAAATGCAAACAGATCACATTCATCAGTGGAACTGCACAGCAGCTGCCCATGAATCGAGATGGGGTTTTACATTGCAAGCTTCACACTGTTCCTATAAATGAATATTCATCACTCTGTTCCACAAGAAAATGCATTGGGTCAGATGGAAGTCTAAATTGCCATCTGAATGTGCAAGTCAAAGGACTGCTGATAGATGCACATTGAAGGACAGCATTGTGGACTTGGCTGCACAAAACCAAGTCCTTTTGGGGAAGGACCAGAGAAGATCTTCCCACAGAAGAGACTCCTAGTTCAGACCTAAGCATCTCCAGCTATAAGCTGACAGGTGATACTGTGAAAGGCCTGTAAGCCCTAAAGAATAGCTGCCAATCAGAATAAATAATACCAGAATAGATAGATAGGCTGACCTGGTATGAAGCAGACTGGCATGTTTTGGGGGCGGGGGTGGGAGGATGAACCAGGATAGTGTGATTTTTAAATGCATCTTCCAATAGAAAATAGCATACTAAAAAAAGAATCCATATGAAATCAACAAGGCAAAACATAATCAACCAAACACTGAAGTATGTGTTAGGTATTTAACAGGTATTTAATAAATATTAATGCGGCAGTTCTTGGAGCTTCACACACAGTATCCCCATGAACCTTGAAGCAATTTTGTAAGGCAGGCCAGTGTTGCTACTTCAGTATGAGAAATGGGGGACTGAAGTGAACAGATTTTTGATGTTTTTTTCTGATGAGAATGTTTACAAAGGACCCCCTTCCCACCCACAAAAGAAGGGAGATTAGGGGCAATGGATGCTTTATTCAGCCTTATGTTTAAGCACTAGAGTGGCTGCCATAAGAGACAAGGAATTCTACACAGGTAGGCAAGCAGGATGACAGAGGAGGCTGAGTGCTCTGCCCCTCCTGGGAGCCTAGCAGAGAACCAAGTATGCTTCAATCTGAGCTTATCCGAGCAGCTCCTATATGCTTTTAGATTCGGGAGAAGCATGAAAGCAGAAATGCAGGCATTGTTTTCTAACAATTCCAAAATCCAGATTCCCTCATGTGTGATAGAAAGGATTCTGCGATATCTCATCCCATGATCTCCTTTGGCTTCTCTCCACAAGCCATCAAAGACTGACCGTACATTCCAATCCAGCACATTCAGGTTTGCAACAGGATTCCGAATTCAGGGAAGCAGTGCTAGCAGGATTCATTAAACTGTACGTGCATGTCATTTTAAAGAAAATCGAGGAACACATGGATAGTTGTGCTCCAGCTGTTCACTAGGCTAAGTTTGGCAAGCAGAAATTTCTAGCAGGAAGGTTTTGTAAATACAAAGGAATGTGATCTACCTCCCCCACCCTCACCCTCTCCCTCTCTCTCCACAGCGAACCAGACACATAAAGCAAATGATGTGTCACTAAACACTGAACTAGATATAAAATCCTGCAGTTCCATCGGCATCTGGCTCCATGACAATTGTCGGGGCCCCAGTGAGCCAGGGAATCCACCACCACTGACAGTGGGCAGCTGGATCAGGAGCTTCCTTTCTGAATTCCCCCAGAATGCCCTGGAACTGCACCAGGCCAGGTGCTCTGGGGCACTGTTGGAATCAAAGCAGCAGCTCCCAGCACCCCTGAAGCACTGTGCAAGCACCACTACTAGGTGAGCCTGGCCGGGCAAAGCAATGCAAGACTGAGCTCACCAGAGGGCACTTTTCCCGGGGTCTGCTCAAACTTGGAGCTAGCCCTGTAGCTGCGTGGGGTCAGAGAAGCTGGCTAGTAAAAACGGTAGTAGAATCATTTGTAAAGTAGCACCTGCCCAAGCACTGGGATTGGTTTTTCTAAGTGAAAAGAACCAGGAAGACTCAGCACAGAATATTTGCCTTCCTGCTAAGCTCATTTATCCTTTTGATTTCTTATATCTCCATAAGCAGTAAAGCACTCCATAAGATGTAAAGAAGTAAAGTGAAAGAAGAACCAAAGTAGAACACTGCATAAAAGCTCTTGTGTTTGCACTTTATTGGATCTTCCCTGTTTCCATTGACCAATACTGAGCTTTTTCATCTCCTAAATGTAGAATACAAAGATGTGTGGCTTTGCCTTTAGGACTAATCTGGCAAATATTGCTTCAATTGAACTGGATTTATAGCATCACACTGATAATAGTATTACTTTGGCCAACACTGGGACATTTTGCCTTTTCTCCCATTAAGTTTTGGTGTTTAATCACAAGCTATGATTTTACTCAATCCCACTTTCATATGCGCTATTTTTAACTTAATCTTTTTATTCCCGTCAGCTTGCCTGCATTCTCCCCAGAAGCCAACCAATGATTAACTTTCCTTGTAAGATTAACCTCGCTGGGTCCCTATACAATAGTATTTGAAGTTTCCCAGGGGTTCTGTATTTATTTATTTAAAATTTATTCGAAAAGTAGAACTATAATAAAAACTGAGGTTTTCAATAGAGGGTTATTCTCTCAATTAAGCCTAATCAGGATTTTTTTCAGCCACAACTATGATAGGAAGCTGAAACTGGGGCAAGAACTTTGCTAATTATCAACAAGGAACAAGTTTAATGCTGTAGTTTGAATCACATGCACATACTTAGGCTGCAATTCTGTGCTCACCTATCTGGGAGCAAGTCCCACTGAAAGTCAGTGGTGTTTATTGCCAAATTGTTCCCAATCCACTTTTCTCCACAATTCCCTGTATGTGCAACTGGATGTTACCAAGCACCAAAGAATCTCAGCAATGAATTTGAAATAGCAAATATGTAACCCTAGGGTCTTCTGGGATGTCAGAAAACATTTCTAGACCTCTTTCAAAACTGGGCTTTTTTCTCTTTTTGAAATGCTTGGCTCAAGAGTTTTTAAAATTTGGGACTGAACAGCTCTAGAATGAGAAAAGAATAGCGGCCTTAATAATAACCTCACTCCATATGATACTAGATCAAAACCTGCTGAAGGGTTTGTAACTTCGGGTAACAACAGCTTGAATTTGGTATGCATTCTAGAGTTGTGATAGCTTGATGTATATGAAACTACACCCACAGGCCCAAGAGCCAAATTAAACCTAATAATCAGGTGAAGATTGCCCAGAATCTTCATCATGGTCATTATCTATTATAAAAAATAGTCACATGAACTACAGTTAAAAGTGAAAACCCACATGGGACAATGTCTTCTTAATCCTTTCCTGCTGCTCTTTTCCCCAAAATATCCTTCCCCATTGCTCCAGCTCAGATTTTCTCCCAGCAGAGAACAAAAGAGGGGTAACAATATTTGGGAATGAAACTACATTCCTGCAATTTAGGTTGCAGGCTGCACGGTGGCATTTTCCAAACAAACACTGGAGGGATGTGACTGAGCATCTCATATAGTTTGGCCTTTGGTGTTTAGATACCTCAGGCTTCCTGCCAAACTATTATCCATCACTCTTAGTCCACTGTGGATTTTCAGTTATCCGGCAAGCATGTGACATTCTACATTGGGGATTCTTTTGTGGCTGACTACCATGGTGTTTTCAAAGTTTGTTTTATTTGCACTTGACTCTGTTTATTTTTCTGTTGTTGTTGTCATCAATTGTTTAACTTCTGTTGCATTTTATTGTGGGTTTTTTTAAAAAATTGCCTGTAAGTCATCAAAGGATGGGAAGTACATATGTTAAATAACGCTTTTTGTGAAGGAATACTTATGCCAGCTGTGCATTCTTTGAAATAAGATTTTGCTGAAACATGAATTATACAATTTAATTGTGTGCCATCTCAAATGTTGCCAATGCAAAGAAACTATCTGCAACCTATATATGCTTTAAGCAAAAATCCCCACTGCCCTTCACTTTTTTGATCTGAAGATCATGCATTAATACATCTATTTCACTAGTTAATTGCCATATATCCTTTAATATGTCCTTACAGCCATTTGTAGTTATAAATGTTATGTGAATGTTACTTTGAATGGAAATACATAAAAATATTTCTCTGAGGCGCATGGAGTATTTCATACTTGGCCCCAGGAGCTAGAATAATCCCCTTCATTCAACTGGAAAAAAGTGTATCTTCTACTCAGTTAGAATTATATAACATGATCAGCCATGAAACCATGACCAAAGGTCAATGCATGTTCATAACAAGGCCTCTCTCCGTACATCTTTCACTCCATCTTTATAACTGATCCAAATCCCTTTCTATGCTCTGATGCGGTTTCCAAGCAAAGAAGTGTTATTCATTTCCATAGAGAATTCAGCTGTGCAACATACTGCATATATAACAGAATGGCTGGTAACTTTTGTAGTGCTGACAGGATTGGATGTAAATTACAGGGATAGTTGCCCCTTCTGAGGAAGGAGGGATTGCAATATTGATGGTGGGGATGCCAATAGGACCAGTTCAGGACCTCCTGTTCTCCATTACAACAACGAGGCTTTCTCAGTTTACCATCTTCTTAACACAGATGGTAGGGAATACCCTTGATCTGTCCTTTCTCTCAGAGCATGTGATCTGGATTGGATAAACCCTGTCAAGGACAGACCACTTTCTGGTGAAGTTTGGTCTTGTGGCACCTGTCCTGTCCCTTCCTGTATAAGGAGGCAAATCATTAAGATGGTCTGAACACAGAGATATATAGAATCCAAGGGAGACCTGAACGCTTTTGAAGATTCAGTAGCCAAGCCAGCAAGTCCTGTCAATGAAACGCTGAAGTGCAACAGGCCATTAATGTAATCTCTCCTGAGAACCATCTTCAGCACTGTGGACCCCAGAGAGGTCCATCGGTCTACCAGAGCGCTCTGAACAAAGAAGCAGGTAGGAAGATGGCTGGCGTGCAAGTGACAGAAGACTCATAATAAAGGTGAACTAGCAGGTGCAAGAGCACCTAATTGGGCCAACTGCAGGGAACTGAAAGGAGCAAGGAAGGCTTACTTTGCTGCTCCCATTTCACCATCAGGTAATGGACCAGCTAGGCTTTTTGCAAGTAGTTTGAGAGCTACTTTCATCTGAGTGGTCTGGCAGGCTATGATGCATTCACAAGACACTCTGAGACCAAAATCTGCCATCTTCATGCTGACCTGAATGCCACCATTGACGGAGTATCTGTTGAAATGCCCAGTGCTCTGCCCTGCCATGTCCTGTCCAATCAGTCTTTGAGGATGTGGACGGGATGCTTGAATCTGTGCGAGCACCAACATGCTCCCTGGACCTCCATAGGTTGTTTGAGCTATTGGGAGCTGGCCAGATGGATCAGAGGAGTACTCAAACTGTTACTGCATGATGGGAGTGGTCCCCATGGCATTGAAGGTAGTGGGGTTGCAGCACTTCTGAAAAAAATACCCCTGAATCCAGATAATTATTTCTTAAGTTTTTATATGCTGCTCCAGTACTAAAAGTCTCTGGACAGCTTACAAAAAACAAAGCAACCATATACAACAAACAGCATACAACACACTGCAATTTATACTATCATCTGGTTGCTAAAACTTCGTTTCTAAGGAAAGCGCTCAAAAGGAGGGTGGCAATCCATCTGTAGGCATTCTTGTATGAGAATGATTCATTTGTTCGATATTGCACAATTCAATATTGCATCTCTTCCAGGCTGGCCTCAGACCTGCAGTCAAGTCTGATTTTGGGAATTGGCCTTGTTGAGAGTAACCTTCTTCAGGAGAGAGACAGGACAACTATGCTCCTGTTATGCCTTCTCAATTTCTTGGTAGCTTTTGATATCATTGCCTGCACTATTCTTCTGGATTACATGTATCTGCATGAGTTAGAAACCAGGGACAATTTTTTATGTTGCTGCAACTCTTAGCTACAGGGTTGTTCCAAATAACAACATTCGGTGTCTGTGCTTTAGCCCTTTGGTAGTTGAACTCTTGGGTGCCATTATTTTGTCTGCAGTATTGCTCAACTCTAAAGCAAACCACTGTGATTGAATATTAGGAGAGCTACAGCAAGGTGCTATAGCAGCATTCTGATGATGGCCGACTCTATTTCTGTGTAAGATCTGAGTCAGCAGAGGCTGGCCACATTCAGGTGCCTGGATGCTGTTATGGGCCTGATGAGGGCCAATAAACTGAAATTAAATCCTGAGAAGGCAGAGATATTAGCAGTGGGTGATTCCCAGATCCAGGAAGTCACTTCTTTACCTGCTCTGGATGGAGTTGTGCTCTCTCTGAAGGAACAGGTCCACATTTGGGGTTTTCATAGAAACATAGAAACAGAGCAAGTCAGAAGGGGCCTTCCAGGCCATCCAGTTTGACCTTGGTTCCTTGAGCTTGGCTCTGTTGGAATGCATCCTGCCCTCCACTGCAGGGGAGAACAGGTCTCTACGCACCTCTGTGTGACACCCTATAGGTCACCAACAGATCCTCTCGGAGTCTCCTCTTCTCCAGGCTGAAAAGACCCAGTTCCCTCAGTCTCGCCTCATACGGCATCCCCTGCAAATGGGCCACCAACCTTGTGGCCCTACACTGCACTGACTCTAACCTGGCTATATCCTTTCTGTAATGAGGGGCCCAAAACTGAACACAATACTCCAGTTGCAGGCACACTGGAGTCGTATAGAGTGGTAGTAATACTTCTCTTGATCTAGAAGCCACGCTTCTGGCTGCAACCAAGGGTGGCATTCGCCCTCTTGACTGCCACATCACACTGCTGACTCAGATCCGTGTTTGTTACTAGAGGTCCAGATGACTCAAACACTCTAACTATGCAGTAGAAACTTTGGCTGATGCTCCAGCTATGCCCAAACCTGATATAGGGATAGCTGAGCCACTGTGGTTCATGTACTGGTAAGCTCAGAACTAGACTGCTGTAATGCACTCAATGTAAAGATGCTCTTGTGCTTGGTTTGGAAGCAGAGGCTCAGTGGAACACCCAACCACATGCACTGCACTGGCCACATATTAGCTACTGAGTCATGTTCAGAGTTTTATTGATGCATGAAATCCTAACTGACTTGGAACCAAGGTATCTTGCAAACTGCCTCCCCAGCTGGACTTTCGTTAAAGGTCTTGCTGGTCATGCCACAATCAGCAGAATATCACCAAAAGATGGTTCCTTGTTGGTGATACCCATTCTACATGTAGTTTGGAAGACAGAAAATGAGGCATGCTTTAAATGCCTCCTCGGGATGCACTTGTTCACCCAGGCTTTCTCTAGCTTGTTATTAAATGCAACACTCTCTTACCTTTATTTTTTATTGCCCTCATTGTTACTGTAACTTAAACTGCCTTTAATAGTGTGTCTTACATTTGTATCTTAAACTGCTTTTATTATCTTAAACTATTACTATATTAAGTTGATGAATAAATAAAATAAAATGCATGCCAAGATTATAGCCACAAGGGCTTTTGTGTAAGGACAGTTTAAGCATTTTGAAATTCCAAAAGAAAATGTGCTCATCACCCTATGATCCTTGTGCACTATTTTTCTGAAAATTACAGTTCTGGAAGTGTGCCTTAACAAGAAACGTGTAAGTTTCCGAATTATAGCTGCAGTGGTTCATCTGGTAGGGCAATTCTCCAGTTTTGTGGAAATGTGAATCACTTCCCTTTCCCTTCATATTTGGTCAATTTATACAAAAATGCCACACATCATAAAGGTGTTCCCAGGTATGAACTCTGCAAAGTTTCAGAAGGATAGGTGTGGGGGCTAGAGAGATTATGCTTAGAAACCAGTCCTCTTGGAAGAAGGGCTATCTCACAATCCCATATTTGCTATCTCAGAAAGCACAGCAATTGGAGCTCATGTGCTTTAGGATTAAAAAATGGAGCTGTCGATCTTCCACATTCAGAGAAACAAAACAAAAAGATAATCTTTGGAATCTGTTGCTACATAACATATCTGAAACATCAATCAGTAACAAAGCCTCATTCTGGAGTAGCTTCAGTTTTGTTGGCTTTGAGGAAAAGCTTCACCTCAGGACCCAAGAAGACTGTCCTGAAGTGACCCAATTCTGTTTGGGCCATTAGACTCCAATGTGAGCTCTCTACTTAGAATTCACTGTGTGGAGACCCTCAAGGTAAAGAAGTGGGTCCCTGCTGTGGCCAGTCACTCTTCACATGTGAAGGGCGATGGGAACAACATTGGAGGTGAAGAGTTCACATGCTTGTGTTCCTATTCCCTTCACATGCTTTGCAAACAGTTGAACAAGCTTAGTGTCTCTATTCTATTGAACTAAATGAAAACATAAAGGAAAGTTGTATGCATATACCATAGTTTCTATGCTGATAAGGATTCACTGGATTGTGGGGGGTTTGCACGATTTTAATGTCTCAGTCCTACTGCTGGAAGAATGTTAAAAGCAACAGCAACAACTTCCAGCTCACAACTATCCTGAATGTTGGATAACTGCAAGACAAATGTGGGACAAATGTGGAGATTACAAATATCACAATACAAGTCTAAACTTTTCCCCAGACTAAAATTAATACGCAGAGAAGCCCAGCAGGAGGTCTTTTTCTCATCTGTAGAACCTTCCTCTTATTGCCATGACTTCTTAAGAGGGTGAAATATTTCAGACAGACATTTATACACAGTTGTTAATTAACAGATTTATCTTGAAAATAGGAAAGTGTTTGCAATTATGGCCAAAGACCTGAAGCTTGTAGCTCATCTATTACTTAAACCATTCAATCAGTGCTGAAGGAAATATGGTTATATTCCATGAAATTACTAACTGAAGATAATTAATAGCTCAGATTCTCATACCCGAGTATAATGACATGTGCAGGAATCATGCATGATATACATTATCCTATTATACAAAAAACAGGCTATTGAAACTAAATTATGTCTGCAGTACAGCACATGGACCATTTCATTTTTTAAAACTAATGAATAGCTTCAGGAAAAACAAGACTATTGTCTTTTGCAATTCATTAATGCCCAAGTTAGTTTATGTAAAGATATTCTTCATGAAAATAATTTATTGGATGTTATGTTTTCTACAGTAATCTTACTCCCTTTGATTTTACTGACAGTAATGCAAGGTTATATATGCATATATATTACATTAGAGCACAGATGTTCTTCTAACTTAGGGATGGTTCACAGGTGCATATAATCGCTTTGCACACTTGAATGTGTGAATGAATCATCACAGGTCAGATGGAAATTTCTTCTTTTCTCACATCACCTCTAATACAGGCTTGAGTAACCCTATTCAGATATGAATCACCAAGCAATTTAAATTCAAATGAGGTATAAGCATGTGTAAACCATCCCAAGCACTATGTAATTTAAACTCTTCAAGATTCCCAGATTTCCCCCAAGATAATGGGCTTGAATTCTGAAAACTTTGAACACAGAAGGATGCTCACACACACACACACACACGGACACGGACACAGGGAGGGAGAAATTACTGCCGCCCACCCTAACAGAAATAATTGCAGTTTACCCCCAGCAACAGCACAGTTAGAATGGAAGAAAGCCCTGCTGGATTGGACCAATGGCCCATCTAGTCCAACACTCTATTCACACAGTGGCAAAACAGCTGTACAAAGAAACCTTCAAGCAATATGGATACAAGGCCTCTGCCTGCCCTAGCTCCTCAGCAAATGGTGTAAGCAGGCATGCCACCTCTAGGAAAGGAGGTAGCATATAGTCAGGAAGGCTAGTAGCCACCGATAGCTTTACCCTACGTGAATTTGCCCAATTCCCCTTTAAACCCACCCAAATTGGTGGCCATCAGCACCTTCTGTGGCAGTGAATTCCATAGCTTAGCTATACATTGTGTGAAGGATGCCTCTATACAATCTGCTCAACTGAAATATTCCATGAAAGGGGGAAAACAACTGCCAATTCTGTACATGATTCATTCTTAAAACTGATGCAATTATCTGGATGAGACCTTTGGTAGAGTGATGAAAATCAGTGCCCAATACTTTAGTAACAAAGCAATACAATTTACTATTACAAGTTTGGAAAGTTTCTTGGAAGAGGGGGCTGAGTCCATAAGTTTATTTACTTATGCATAGGCATCTCAATGGCTGAGTTCACATGACTTGGAAAACAACCTCGCATGGCTTCCATGGCACATGGATTTTTCCTGAACTTACCAGCCAGATGATCATGTGGTTCCCGGAGCAGCAGTTTTAATGCTCTCCATTCCATTCTCCTGGGCATCCCATGCATCCTGAGAGGCCCCACAGGCAAAATCCCTGCTATTTCCCTATTCTTGGCTATGTACCACAGCAGCCTCCACCTGACAAAACAGCTGCAGCCCTGTGGCAAGTTTACCCCTTTCAAATGCCGCTGCACATCTTTAGCACTTCAATGCTGCTCCATCCCTCCTGAAGATTTTGAGTAAATGAAAATAAACAGTTTTGTTGTAATCCTCCCCTCTCCTTCCACGTATTTTCACACTGTCTCCCTTTTTCCAAAAGTAAACAGAAAGACAGATACATTGCTTGGCCAATGGGAATAAATTAAAAAGTGATGAATCTATTTCCAAGACACTGAGGGCAGTAGGGATTGAAAGCTTCAAATGGCCACTTCTTCAGTCATTCTTGCCAGAAAACTACGGTATTTCCATACTAACCAAGGTAAAATGGCAATTCCTGCTCTGGACAACTGGAGAAGCCCTGATGAAGCATGAAAACCTTAGAACTGACCCACTGATTTTCTCTGTGATTTCAGAAAACTAATCCTATCATGCAAGAACTCCAGAACTTGGGTCCAGATAACACAACAGACATATAATGGCAAGATTTCACCATAGCTGCTCATGCTAGGCAAACCCACCCAATATCTCATCAATTGTAGTTTCTACTTGACAACTTGGACATCATTATGTGAACAAACTTCCATGGAAGAGAGCTTAGTTTAAAAGGTTATAATAGGCATCACATATAGCATTTCCATGGTCTTTTTCTGCATGCAAATGTGGGCCAGTGTGGCGTAGTGGTTAAGAGTGTGGGACTGGGACTCAGGTGACCTAGATTCTAGTCCCTGCTCAGCCATGGAGCCAACTGGGCCAGTCACAGACTGTCAGCCCAACATACCTCATAAGGCTGTTGTTGTGAGGGAAAGATTGAGAGAAGGAAGAGGAGAATGATGCAAGTTACTTTAAGCTCTTTTAAAAAGTGGGGTATAAATCTAATAAATAAATAAAATCATTACTTAATATTTGTTTCAAGTATTAACATTATAGTCCATCAGCTTTCTGATGTTCTAACTGTAGAAGGTCCACTATATCTACCAGTAGGAAATTATTAAAAAACAGACTTAAAAAAGCAGTAGCTTCTTGATAATTACAGCAAATCCTATACCATCCTTGAAAAGAAAGATGAATGGAGCATGGTCTACTTATCTTCCTAGCTAATCCACATAGTAGAATGGCATTCCATTAACAGTGTATGAATTCATTAGGGTGAACTATGCAATGGTATGCTTAGCCTTTTCTCCACAGAAATCTGTAATTTTCAAAGCAAGGATGAAAAAAAGAGCAACAGACGGCACGTACTGTTGCACTTAATTTGTGTTACATATACCTGTTTATTTAATACCACCAATCATTCTCCTGCTATTTCCTGTCTCTTTGAAGACAATCCTATTGCAACAGCAGTTTTGAAACTTTCTGTCTTCAGGAAATCTATTCACATGCACTTGTTTGTCGAGGGAGCATTTTGTATCTGCTTTGAAAACCCAGCATGATGTGCAGGGAAGTCTTGGACACTCATTTGCCATGTACATGGCAACAATGAGGCTTAAGTTGTGAGCATTATAGAAAATGACCAGGCATGTTCCAGTCAGAACTGGGACCATGAGAGCAAATGGCTAACACCTAATGATCTGGTACATAAGGCCTCATAACTGATTACCATGTTCTACAAGGGCCTGGATTTCTGTAGTGCGCTGTTCTTGGGTCTATGTCTTCCATCATCCTCTTTCTCCACTCTGAGTCTTGAGTAATATGTGGGGCCCTGGCTAGTTGGTTCCTGTGTCAACATTCATTCTAGACTGCTGAATGGATGTTCTCCCGCCTCAGACATCTATGGACTCTGCCTTCCCCAGAACAGTACAGTTAATGGAGCCCAGATGTATCACCATTGACAGCTGTTGCTTCCATTTAGGTTCTATTTTAGCACTGGATCCTGGCAGCTCAGGGGCACCATATACACTGGCTGGGCTCACACATCATGAGAGGTCATGGTGATTTCTTAGTCTTATTGGTCTGCTGTGTTGTCCAGAGCCAGTTGTAGTGTTTCTGCATGGTACTTTTAATTTTCTGAAAGCACAGAGAGAAACGATGGTCTGTTCTAAGGTTTCCATGCTTCACCATGGTGTCTATGGTCATCTGGACCTGGAATCTCCATTTTACCATTGTTAATAAAGAAATCCAGCCAGTCTCCAACCAGCCCAGGGCTGGATCAGCTGTGAAAGCAGAATCATGTTGATTCTGTAAGGAACTCTGGGGAAGTACCCTATTCATCTTGATTCTTTATTGATTTTGCTGTATTATTTCTATGTTCCTTTTTGCTGACTATTTCAAACAAGATGAAATATTAATGCAGAGTGAGGGAGGAGAGAGGGGAGAGAGAGATGACCATTTGGATATTGGTACTCCTTCTACCTGAGGAATACAAAGTGCCATTGAAAATGACCCTAAACCAACAGTAAGTAAAAAATTCAGTGGCTGGATCACATATCTTTAAACACAGAGCTAGTGCTCACTGTTCAACAACTTCTGAAGAACCATGTTGACCATGTGTTGATCATTTCTGTACTAGCATAAACAAGGACAAAATGCATTTAAAGATATACTTGAAGAGCAACTAGTTCTTATTGACCCAATTAAGCAATTCAGAACACATGAAAAGCCAAAACGAAAGTATCTCTTTACTATCTCAGCCACTTAAGCCTTTTGACATAGGATGATTTTTTTTTAAATCATGTCATCAGCATGAGTAAAGAAAGAAAAGAAGAAGAAAATGTAGAATGAATGAAACAACAGAGAGAAGTATTTCATTCTCCTGAGATAAACAGACCTCAATTAACAGTCTGACAATTTAAAGAGCTGGAATACACTGGCCATAATCCAGCATGGACTTAAGTATTCGTAAGCACATGGATATTTCAGTGCTTAGCTCTTCTGATGTATCATGTCAATTGTCCTTTTCACTTAACATGCAAGTGCAAATAGGCATATACATTTTGTAAAATGGTTCCTGCAAAGAAAGACACATTATTTTGTAAACAACTCATTCACGTAAAGGACTCTGGACAATTGACCTTGTTTACTGATGTAATACACCTTGCAGTAATTTTATACACCATTAACTGGCAATAATATAATGCATTCCTGGGAAAATGATACAATTTTAGTGGAAGAGGAGCTGGCCAGCCATATCAGCCAACCTATTTCTGATCAGCCACACATGAAAGTACTTTTTTGCTATCTAGTGATCATGAAAATGTTCTATAAGGGATACACATCTTCCATATTTTAAATCTGCAGTGTTGCATAATGTCATATAATCATGTTTCCTTGTTCAGAATTCACATTTTGCTTGTACCTCTCTCAGATTTAGCAACTACTCTAAGATGCTTCCAGTGGAAACACCAAATTTCTATTAACATCCAGCACTGTTGTCCATTAAGCAAAACAAAAAGATACCCAACAATCTTTCATTTTTTCAACACACTACGGCCATAGCAGTCCTATGGGACTATTCACATGGCCTATAAGTTTAATAAATAAATAAATGGGGGGACACTTGCATCCAGGCATTCTCCTTTCCCAACCACTGCAAGGTTCCCTCCATCAGCTTCGCAGCTAGGGACAGAGATGGGACAGAGTAAATAATGTCAGTATCCTAAGAGTAGGGTAAGAGTTTGGTTGTCTGGACGGAGATTGCATAGTCACTGAGCCATGTTGTACTGGATAACCAAGAATGGCTATGGTATGCTGAGGCAGAGTTCCTTGCACTGATGTAGCATATGAGTGGGGAAGAGATGCATTAACACATCAGTTGGTGTGTCATCTGTTTACACAGATCCAAGATGATAGAATCCTATGCAACTGCAGTATTCTTAGAGGAGTGGGTTAAAAGTTAAAATTTCAGTCTTGGCAAAATGGTCAAAAGGTTTTGGTTAACCCTTGCTGTTTTGTCATTCCAGGCAATAGAAATAGTGAATGGTATAGAATAGGATATGGAGATCACATTTAGCAAACCTTTTAACTACACTAAATCAGAGACTATCAACACATACAGCAACCATATTAATACCTTAACTTCCAGTTTCAGAGTGTTGTGATCTGTAGAAGAAAGAATGGGGGGGGGGTGGATTTTTTTGCATAAGAGCATAATTCTTTGTGATATAAAGAGATATCTTTGGTTAAATCCATAGAGAAGACGCTTTAAAAAAGCAAAGGACATGACAATTACTAGTATTACAGTTACACTCAAATGTATTGATTACATGCTTAATCTGAGATTTTTTTCTAATAAAGACTCTGATCTGGAACAGCTGCAGTCAACATTAATTGTTACAACTGTTATTCAGCCAATACAGCATACACAATAGTTACATGAAAATAAACAGAATGTTTCAGAGTAAAGATCTAAAATGCACAATAAACAGAGATAATGGCCCAAATAATTTTCTAATATTTAGCTCTCAAAATTAGAGGCTGTCAAAGATCAATAAGACTTTTTGCCTTCAAAATCACACTCTGCCCAAAAGCCAACATAGCTCATTGATTATTTTTGCTACACTGAAATAGCTAAAACAACATTATATGCTTGATAGGGAAAACATCTACTCGATCATCTTATCAGAAGCCCCACCACTACTATTGACTGGACTGCAACAGATGAAGCAATATTTCTATTAATGTGCATCAACATTTATTAAAATATTAATTTTCATTTACATTTGAATGTGAAGTATCCAAAAGTCAACAGGAGTTCACCAGTCCGAGTCCCATTGTATCTGCTGAACTGCCCCTTAAAAGATGCATCTTGTCCAGATGTAGATAAAACTGGGCAGTCAATAATTCTTCAGTAAAAAGGCAGATGCCCTTTCCTTCAGAAATGCAGAAAACCAGCTGGATAACTGATTGGGAAGAGTCTAGGCCAAGGGCTGGCTGGACTGCATGAGCAGAAGCCAGCTAGATTTTCTTTCGCCTACACTCTCTACAACCCATATTTGTGCTTGGAAGACTTTCTCAAAAATCCTGGAGTACACAATCATGTCTATGAATGAGGGCTTCACCAAGGACACAAACTAAGATCTGTCCTTTTGACTGAAGTTGATGCAATTTCAGATGACCCAAGGATGATCAATTGGATTGTCCAAGAGGTCTATGTGGGAAACTGGAGCACCCATGAGGCTACATGATGTGCTGTGCATCAACTCAGGAAGTGCACAGCATCAGTATGCACCCCCTGACCAGGAAAACAGAAAGCTGCCATACTCTGAGGCAGACTACTGAGTTTATTAATGGGCAGCCCAAAGATGTGGAGGTGCCCATTGGCTGAAATGACTTTAAAAGAGGATGAGGTGGTCCATGGATGATAAGACTCTCAGTGTTATTAGATATGATGAAATATTGCTGTGTAGAATGCTCCTGTTCAAACTCACTCACTTCCAGGGTATTCCATTAAATTCCCTTTTCCCTGACCATTTTGTTTCCACTGCCGAATGCCAGTCAGCATTCCATGACTACTGGGTTCATTGATAGGTGTCAGAACCTTATAGTGAGTGGGGCAACCCTGGGGAAAGGCTGCTTTCATACCCAACTTGCACACCTCCCATAAACATCTGGATCAAAGATGGTGAAGCTCTGGCCAGTGGATTTTATCCAACTGATGAAGATTCCCCAAGTGGCCTGTAGGGGATTTGGGTTCCTCAGCAGCCTCTGGCTCCAAAAGCCCCTGCCCCAGTGGGTGCCAGGGGATTGGGGGGTGGAATCACCCTGTCATGTCAACCATAAGAGATTGCAGTGGGATTCCCTTTACTGAATGCACTGCTCTTCTTCCTAATTGGGAGGGAGAGCACACCCAGTTTTGCTTTCCGTGTCCTCCACAATGGGAGAAGATGTAGAGGAGAAAAATCTGCCCTGAGATGGCAGTTTTAGGGCATGGTGGCTTTCCTCAGCCAGGACAGCCTGCTCAGAGCAATGTGGGGGGTCTCATGTTGAAGTGCTGGGTGGACCTTCAGGCAAGAACCACAAGACATCAGGGGCATGGCCATGGACTTCAATGTCCTGTAGCCATGTGCTGATCTGGGCAAACGCTAAGGAAAAATGGGATATCCCTCAAATGCTTTGGACTACAACTCCCACAATCCTCAGTCAAGGATTACAGTTTTGTACTTCAAAGCATCTAGAGCAGGGGCCTCAAACTCAACTTACCTGGGGGCCGCTGGAAGTAGAGTCTGGGTGAGGCTGGGCTGCATCAAGCGGTGGTGGTGGGCAGCTCATCCCACGTAGCTTCCGGAGGCCGGCCTGGGCACCGCCGGCAGTTTGAAGGCCACAGGGCCCCTCGTCCGTCCGTCCTGGCAATTGGCCCACGGGCCGCGAGTTTGAGACCCCTGATCTAAAGGGTACCGGGTTGATTACTCCTGGGTTACTGAATCTATGTCATCTAGTCCAGTAGGATTTTTTTTTTTTTCAGTAGCATTTTGGCTGTGCAAGCAATGTGGGATTCTCCAAACTTCAGCTCCAGATATATTCCATTTTAAGGCTTGACAATAGATTCACTGTTCATAGCCCAGTAAATTTAATATTAAGAGATTTAAGGTAAAGTGCCATATGAAACCACACTTTAGAATTTAAACTTTAAAAGTTCATGCCAGAAGCCACACTTCTGAACAAACGGAAGCTTTATTGATTTCACTGAGTCCTGTACACAAATACATGTGTTTAAATACATGGGCTAAAATGATCCAAGTGTAGATTTAGATTACACTTGAATCATTCATCTCCCTGGTCCAAGAATGAATGTAGACCTCCCAACCCTCCCAAATAGCAGCTGGTGCCTGGAATCAAGTATTCACTGCAAACAGGGCATTCAGAAATGATGTACTGAGAAATCATTCTTTGGTTGCTAAAAACAGTGGGCTATTTACAGTAACAAAGAGCAGAGTGGGGTTAAGAAGAAAAAGAACTTCTCTGATTTACTTTCTGACCCTTTTTCACGTACATCTGGTCTGCCTGGATTTGCTTTGCTTCATACAACAAAATGGCCTTAGAAGAGTTTATTTCCCATGTACTCTCTCTTCAAGCCATTGCTAAAAGCCAAGATTACCCTTAACAAGAGACTTTTGTCCAATGAAACTGCTTCAGCAAATAGTCAAAGAGCATGGCATTTGGAGGACTCAAGCCACACACCTCCCTTATGGAAGCATCTTCTTGACCAACTATGAATATTATGGCATTGATATTTAACCGTATTGCAAGACGTCTTGGGAGATATGGCCTCCCTCTTCTTTTAAATGCACTGAACAGCTGCCAGATCTTTTGCATTATGTCTTATTTAATTAAATCACATATTATATTGGTCCTCATAAGGAATATCAGAGAATATTACAGACAATTGGCTCTGCTGTTCACACATTGTTGGCAGCAAATGAAAATTAAGTAGTTATCCCCAAAAAATGAAGCACTATAGAACTTTTTTTTAAATGAAGACTTGCAGCATGACCTTGTACACACATATGCTCAGTCATATTCAATGCAGTGGGGCTTTTTCCCAGGTAATTGGGCATACAATTACAGCCATTATTATTATTATTAGTCTAATACTGGGATATAGGCAGCTTACAACATAAACAGAGATATACAAAAGTTAAAAAAATATAATTAACTCACTAGAATATTAAAATTATATAAATTGTCAACTTTAGCAATGCTAAAAATATATAGAATAAAACTAATCTAATAGAGTCTCACAGGTCCAGAATATTTCCAAAGGCCTGCTGGAACAGAAAGATTGCTGCTTGTTCCAAAAACACAACACAGAGGGTGCCAATCTAAGCTCCCTGGAAAAGGAGTGGATTTAACTGAGACCCTGTGCCACTGTGGTCAAGTCAGACATATCTAGGAACAGGTACAGATAGTGCACTGGGTTTAAGAGTGCAAGTGTTCTCCTGGCCACAACATTTGGGCATCCAGGTGCTGGTTTTGATCCAGAAAGACACTCTGGTTGTGAACATGTGTATTAAGGATTTGATAAACCACTATACAAAGACAAAATGGAATAAAAAAGAATCTACAAATTTGAAGGTTCTAGATCACCCCACGGGGTGCAAACAGGGTCCTATATTTTCTAGTCTTTCTAGCATTCTGTTCTATTCCATTCCATTCTGATGATTTGATTATGGTAGCACCCAAACAAAGAATCCAGTTTTGAATCGCCAACTAGCCACAAAAAGCTGGCGGTGTGAGCTTGGACCAGCTACTAACTTTAAACCTAGCCTACCTCATAGGGCTTTTCAGAGACTAAATGAGTGGAGAGAGAATCATGTATATCTTTCTGGGCTCCTTGGAGGAAGGGAAGGATAAAAATGATTTTAAAGCTTTAAAAATTATAGATGATCTGTTCACAAGAGAGTGAATAGGTTCCCATGATTTAATTTATAGAGTAAATATGTAATAATGTATGTATTGTGGTGAAGAGCTGTGCGGAAAACATGTACGAGAATATTATTCTTAACAAAACAGCAGCTTTCCTCAGGATAGTTCTCTCCAGATGTGTTGTACTAGCCCCCTGACCATGGTATCTGGAGGTATTGTGGTATAAATGGGAATTGTGGTATAAAACACCTGGACTGAACCACATCATTAAAACCATTTTGTAGTAGGAGGAGGAGGAGACTGAGAAATGTGTAAGTTTGTGGTTGTGTGCTAGCTTTGAATGGGGAATATGCCTGACTACCTTGCTCAAACCTTTCAACCTGCAAAGAACTAATGCAAAACATCTCACACAGTGCGAAGTCTTTCTTCAAAGCAACAGGTTTTGAATCACGTCACCACAAGCCACCATTGATTAATTAACCCATGGGGACCATTACGTGTGCCAGCCACTATTTTGCCTATGAGACTTGTGGCAGGCTTGCACCACAGATTGCAATGCCATATGAACTTGGACAGTGAATTACTGGTATGGTTAACACACCACCCACAACCCTAAAACAGAACACAACAATGACTTACTCTGGCCAGGTTCACAAGCCATGGCATAACCCCCTGCAGCAGAATATGGCCAGTTTATGGCACCGAGTTTCCACAGATGGATTGACCCACAATGCCTCACTGATTCATTAGAACCAGAATGAAGGGATTATCTTTCTGAGCCTATGTTTTCTTTCTCTTTCACTTTGTTTTGCATCCAACTGGTGGCAATGACTGTAGAATGCCAACAACATAAAATCAGGTGTTTCATGTACACTGCCAATTTTTGTCAGCTTGTGTTCATGATTTCATCCCAGGGGTTTAGCACTTTATTCTGCTAAATGACCTAATAACTGACCCTAACCCTATGTCTTCCCCAGGAAAAAAAATGGAGTCATAAACTGGCAAAATCTGCAATACTTCCTGGAACAACAAGAATATAGGAACAGATTGACGTATAAAATGCACTTTAATGCTGACATAATTAGCCTGCAACAGAATCACCTGAGTTAGTGCCAAGAGTAAATGGCATGATTTAGTGAGGGGTTTGATCCTGTAACCCATATGCCATTTGTTTGATTGGAAGACATGAGGTTTATTGGGTGCTAAGCCAGCAAACATACCCGTTAATAAACTGAAAAGCTTAAACAATGTTTTCAGAAACTTGGCAGATATGAGCTTGGATATCCAGAAAGGGATATACTGCAGACCTGCATGTTTATATTTGTTTTCTTTTAAATCATCTTCTATTTGAGGAAAAGAGGTTCAAAATAAAAATAGCATATGTTAAAATGAAATAAATAAATCCTAAGAATATTTTCTTCCATTTAAACTCTCTTCTACATTAGATATTAGCAACCCAATCCAACACATAAAATATTCTAAGAAGGAACAACATATTAAGAAGATACATTCTGCATAGTTTTTTAATTTGCCCAAATGGAAATTGGTGAATTCATATCTAATGCATTTTGACTATTTCCTACCATTTCCATTCATGTTGTTCCAATGAAGGAAAAAAATACATTTTTTTTTAAAGGGACTGGTTTTATTCTTCTGTGTAGTGTTGAATGATCTTCTGTTGATGACTTGAGAAAGTCAGTGATCAGCAGCACCTTCCATGGATTTAAGAAGCTGCAGTGGATTGCAATGTGGGTCAGCAGCCATTCAGGATATTCAAGCCATGACAGGTGAGCCACTCAGCTTGTTGTTATATGTGAACCCAGGCCAGGTGGCTTGTTGTCATCAGTAACATACAAACCATTCCGGTGCCTTCTGAAAATGTGACAATTAGATAGCCCGCAAGATAATGCCTGCTTTCTCTCCTTCCTGATGAGAAACCACTAACAGCCAGGTCAACTGTAATCCCAGGTGATTTTCTGATGCATTTACCTGCTTTCATGAATGATCAACTTCCATCAATCTAGTGTCCTTCAGATGTCTTTGAGTGCAACTTCCAGTATTCCTGGCAGTTGGCTATGGAGGAGTTCCAGGTTAGAGAAAGCTTATTTACTCATACAAGTCATGAAACATACTTTGATGTTTATGCTTGATGGTTTTATGGGGACAGTTGTACTTTTGGATATGGTTTTAATGTCACACAAATTTCAAGGTATTTTAATAGTAACAGCATAGATATGTTTTAAATAAATAAACAGATGTGAGAGGGAAATAACTGAAGATCAAAAATGGGTTTAATGTGATAATGGGTTTCCATTCTTGGATCATGATCTTTCCCTTTTGTGATCTTTTCAGTCCCCAAACATTGTGTAGGGCTTTCATCTGAGTTCTTCGGTGTGCAAGAGAACAAAGGAACCAACAAGAGGAGAAGGCATTTATGAACCCCAAAACTCTGAGACATTGTCTTACAATGCTCAAAACTTTTGAGCAATTTTAGGCAGAAGAAGCACTGGAAATATTATTTACATGTTTAGAAAAGTGTAAGTCACACCTGAGGAAAGAAATTTCTTTCTAAAACACATTGGGCATAATAAAAGATTTTCAAGCTCCTGAGAATAATTTCTCTTCTGTTTTGGACCATGTGCAAAAGAGCTATTTGGGATAATGCACATCCAACTCCAGGGCCAGGCAGCTTAGATGAATATTATGTAATGCATTAAAATTACAAGAAAATGTTTTTCCAAACATTGACAAGAAAATCGACCCTCACACAGCAAGCAAATTTTTGACAATAAGAATAAAGAAGACTATCTGCTTGCAACCGAGCTTCATAGCTTGACCTCATGGTACCTTCACAGCTGGTTTCTTTTTTGGGTTCGAACTTAACGGAGGGAAATTATACTGAACTCTGGCAGGCTGCTTTTAACTTCCATATCATGAGATGCAAAGTGGATTTAATCATGTCAGCTATCATTTTTTTTCTGAGAGACCCAATTATGTTTTCCAGAAAGAAAAAAAGGATAACAGCAGACACATATGCAGAGTTACACATGTCTGGATAAGTGCTTCTGAATGCAGCAAGTTGGAATGACCTGGAATGGTGTTCCTATACAACATCTGCTGGCAGAGGAATGTTATGGCATATTGGCTGACTAGAAAGAAGACTAAGCCTTCTCCTTCTTCCATCATCCTCCTAGAACTCACATGGTGCACAATTCTAGTTATTGTCGGCAGACTGCTGGCCTATAAGCGTAAGGAACGTTTTGCTTCAGTACGGTGTGTTAAGTCACTTTAAGAAGTTCAGTCTGGCCACCTGTGTAACCTTGGAGGGCTTGCATATTTGGTGGAAAGGAGCAAGAATTCCAATCAGCAAGTGACTTTTAAGTCAAGAATTTATCATGATGTACTTAGGACACAATTCAGCAAAATAACCTACTCAGTCTCATCCAAACTGAGTTCTTCCCAGTGGAATTAGGGCATATTAACCAGGAAGTAATCAAAGGAAATGAGATGGTTGGCTACCCAGAAGTAGGTCTTTTCTGCTCAGGCACCTCAGTTTGTTTATTTATTTAAAACTTTTATATGCCGTCCCTTATGCATGGCATTGCATGACAGCTTATAAACATTAACCATTACAATTACAATCATTAATTATCAGTTGTGGAATGAGTGTAAGTCTGGGTATTAAGAATGGTCACCATGTGCCCCTGTTTTATTTTAAGCACCAGGTGAAGACTTTCCAATTTTCCAGGCATTTTCATTTTTCAGTTTCTATTTTAAATCTTTGTACTGTACCTGGCTTCTACTTGCTTGTTTGCTGGAAATTTATACATTTAATTTTTATATTATATTCTGGCATGTATTTTGCTGGAAATTCATACATTTAATTTTATATTATGTTTTATAATATATTTTATGTTTTTAATTCTTGTGAACCTCCCAGCAAGCATCAGTCATTGAGTAGCATAAAACTGTACACAATAAATAAATAAAAATATCCCAAATATGTTGTATGACTATTCATAAGTATGGCTAGATAGAGATCCCCACCCGTAAATATAGCAATCCTGGAGAAATCCCAGATGAATTAGATCTGAACAAAATACCTCTGATATATAACACTTGGTATTCTTTTAGTAACCATTTCACCCAGCAACATTTTCCTTTTTTTGTTGAAATACAATTTAAAAAACCAGAGATGGAGTGCTCATTGTTCCTGGGCTCCTTGAGACTCTTGACACCATTTGCTCCAAGTGCATGGCATACCTCATGATGCTTATAGTTCATTTGCTCCCATTCAAAATATTACTTTTGGGCCACTCTTCCAGGGCACAGAGGCTCTCCAAGGGACCTTCATCAACATTTCTCCAAAGGGTACCTGGTTCTGGTTGCCTCATTTCTGCTCAAGAAGCAACCCACTTCCTGCTTTTTTCAAGACTTTTTTCCACAATATATGCAGGAGTTTCTTTGTACTGCAATGTCTTCATTAAAAATCCAGTAGGGACATATCCAATCCCTGGAGATGTGTCTTCCAACCCTTATCCTATCTTTTGGAGATCCTTTCCATACACATTGCAGGCTCCACCTTTTCTATCATACATTTAGAAACACACTTGAGAAAATGTGTTCTAACTTTTACGTGAACTTTCTGATCAGAATCCTAGCATCTTTAGTACAGTGTCTCCCAAGTAAACCAGTGGAAAGTTTCTCACCCCATGTCACATTCTCAAGTTCATGTCTACTGTGAGTGTAAACATCCTCTGGAGGATTCAGTCAGTACACAAAGTAATCTGGAGTGTTTATGACCCTTATGACACACTGCAAGTTTTGTCAAGAGAAAAAAAGGAGGAGGAACACAAGGAACTAGAAGTTGGTGTGGATGCTCTGAATCTAGTTGCCCCATTCAATATACCTTCCCTTTTGTCCTGATAAGTTCAAGTAAAGATTGTGTCCCATCTCCAACTAGAGATAAACCAATGAGTTCTTTTCTCCAATTTTTCTGTTCTCCTTTCACCCATTTCCTTCATTCCCTTCCTTTAATATAGAAGAAATCCAATTTGCCTAGCCCCAAATTCTACAGTCCCCCAGGAACTCTATTCCATTTCACCTGATTCCAGACCCATAATTCATGTCCATAGCCTAGTCTTCAATATGGAGCAGCCCCCAGTTTAGAGGGCAAGCAAGACTTTAAGCTAATTTCCACATATTCCAGTCATATTCATGCCTTCCTATGTTGTGTATTGGTTTTGTTTCACTTTATATGATAAATTTGACTAGAATTATTTGTTAGATATGAGCTGATTAATCCCCTGTTGGAATTCACACAGTGCCTACCACCATTCCTGATGTCTTTATTGTGTACATATTACTATTGAGCAATAAACAACTTTTTGAAATAGGCTTCTGTGTAAATACTCTTGGGACAAATATGACAAGACGCACTTCTACCCAAATTAGTAGATCCCTGGCACATACCATTACAACTACACACAAGTCTCCCATCTTTCCTAGTTCTGTTTCAATCCATTAATGGAGAGAACAGACATACTACGCTGAAAAAAATTAAAAGATTCCAGGTCAGTCAAGAAAAAGCCTAGGTCAAGTTTACATAGACGTGCTTAGTGCCTGACTGTGACCCTCTCTGAGTGGAAAGGCGGCCACCTCTTGGTCCACAAAGCGCTTTCATATAAATCATTTCACATTGCCTGAAACACAAAGGTGTTTTTTCACTGCAAGAAAATCCAAACTGCCAGCAAAAAGCCAGCAAATGATAAATTACAGGGTAATATACGGGTATGAACAAATTAAGCACTGCAGTCCAATCTTAGACATGTTCAAGCTGAAGTAAATTCCAGTGTATTCATTGGAACTTAATCCTAGGACACCCTTTCCCAAGGTGGTATCTAACAGCTGTCTTGGATTTAAAGTACCTGCATTCTTCTCTATCAGTTACGATAGCTGGGGAGGATGGAAGTTGAACTCCCAAATATCTAGAGAATACCAGGTGGGGGGAAGTTGCCCTAGTAGGTGCATTTAGAATTGTAGCCTCAGAAGCCAGCATAATATCTTCTCCTTTAGTCACTAAATAAAAATGCATATACTTTTTTTTCTAGCAAATTTAGTGTTTTCTGTTGTGTTTTTACTTTCTTGGAAGGTAAATGTGAGATGTGTATGTGGAGGCGGGAGTGTTGGCCAGGAAGGTATGTTTACATCAGCGTGGTCCTGACTCTTTCAAGAAATATACACAGCCAGCTCTTTGATGAGTTAAGATGCCCATGTCATCAGCTTATTTGTATGTTTGTTTATCCTTTACCATGAAATGCTCTCAAGAAATTGCCATTCTCCATAAATTTCTGACAGCACCATATGCACATGACTCTGTGTGTGTGTGAAGTTCTTCTGAATAGATTCTCTGAACCAGTTATTTGTGCTTCAAGCTGAAATGGTTATTGTATAAGAGTTTCATTTCCAGATAACAATGATAATATCTCCACAGAAATGACAGATGATAATTTAAAGACCGTTAGTACGCAAGACAGAAACAAAGAAAATCACCTCGCTGAGTTTGATTGGACAACTTGTATAGCTCCTGACTGATAAAATGCTTTACCATGGAAATGCGTTGGGGGTTGCATGTGTGGCAGTGGGTGAGGTCCAAAGTGGGCAGGGTCAGTCCTGGCCAAGGCTGGGGCTGCTCCACACCCTGTTTTGCATGTTTTGCAGATGCCCCATTTATACAGATTCACAATCATTTATCTACGCAAACACAAAGAACACACATACTTATGTACCATGTTTACAAATACTCAACACAAACCATTCACAGGAACACATTCATCCACAGCATTCACAACCACATATCCATGCAAATTTATGCATAGGTGGACACACAAGATCCCTCTGCACAGCTGTTCAGTTTGGAAAACAAATTAGGCACCTCTGGATGCACAGTGGGAGGCCCGTGGGAGACCGCAAATTTGGTGAAGAGGCATCTGCATCCAGCCTGTGAGTCAGAGCTTCCCCACTCCTCCACGGAACAAATTGGTGCAACTTGTGAGCTATCCTTTCTAATACCGGGGCTGCATGAATTTCCACATCAGGCAAAACAGGTGCTGCATAAGCACCTGGCAAGCCACCACTCCAGGATGCATGGCCACTTTCAGTTTGCCATGCCACAAACAGCACAAGCTTGCTGTAGATTCAAGATGCATTAACACGTTGCAATATTTCCACCCTGGGTCTCCAATAATACTCTCCCTACCTCCACATTCAGCCAACTTCTCAGCAAAAAGCCCACTGTGTTACATTTAAATGAACTCACAGGAAGAATGGATGCTAGGAAAGCTTTTCCTGCCTTCTGATACCACATCTGGATCACCCGTGCAGTGCATTTCAGAATTCATTATTCCATCCGGAAAGCAACGGTAAAAGAAATCAGGACGAGGTCTGCAAGAAACACCACAGACATTTGAAACAGAAGAGCAGCCATTGGTAAAACCTGAAGTGATCATTACAATTAAGCAGACTATTTATGCTGGGGGAGTTCATTTCCTCCTGTTCTTATTGATCCAGGGTGCTAAATGGAATCAATTACTTATTTTCATCTGAAGTGCTCTGGCCATGAAAGTTGTTAAGATCTCTAACAGCTTAGAGCATCATCTTGCTAAGGAGGGGACACACATCAGAATGCAAAGGACTGTGCTACAGAAATTAGTTGGTTAATTATTATAATTTAGGTTTCATATATAAGCTCCAGAAAAGGGGGCAAGCAGAATATTTTAAAAATGCCTTGGCACTTGTGTTACACAATTAATATGGTATTTGGGGGACAGGACAATTGAACTCCAAGCCAGTGTAAGCTTACCTCTTGGAAACTAATTTGAGAAGGCTAAACACAGTCAAAAAAGAGGATACTAGAAATCTAAAACTGGTTGTGGATCCCCCACACCCATTCACACATAAAGGTTCACCGGCTTGTAAGAAAAATAAATGGATTAGGATGCAGTAAGTGGAATATGTAAACAACAATTTATAGAAACAGTAAGCATGTCATTGCACATAGATACAAGAATGAAGAGACAAGGCACAAGTTAAGGGAAAAACAAAAAGGACACAATGCTATTAAATATTAAAGATGTGCATCAACCTGACTTTATTTGCCCAATGTCTAAGTCCTAAATGGTTTGGAGCCAGCTCCTGAAAAGCTAGTCCAATGATTTCCCATCACTTCCAGTTACTCAAAGTGATTCTGTGTTTAGTGTCCCACACTAATTTTCATAGGCTTGGCTTCAGATGTAAATACAGTTACAGCAGACCCATCAAAATCAATGGAAGCAAAATTGTCCCATTGATTTCAATGTTCCTCCTCTAAGTAAGCTCAGACCCAACCCACAAGCTTTTATTTCAGGGATTATGGCACCTGAAGAGCAGATCCCTTGCTGCTGATTAATATTTGCAGCTTCTGCCCAAGAGCCTGCCCATCTTCTACTGATGGGTCATGGAACGGAAATGTCACAATGCCACTGCATGACTTTTAAAAGAACCCAAAGGAAAAGGCTCCTCAGAAGCAGTCTGCAGACAAATACGGGGATAGTTTCCTAATAGGACTGCAGTATTACCGCCTTTTGCAATAAACCCTTGTTAATAATCAATGAATGCTTCCACAGCACTCCTGTCCTTTCGGATGCATTCCTGAGCCTACCCTTAATGGACATTTCAGTTGAACAATAGCACAGCTGTCACAACAAGTCGTTTGTCTCATCATCCGCTGTACAGCTATCCCTTACCTTACAGGGGATGCTGCGACAACCATCAAAAACTGTGATGATACTAATTTTTGGCCATATAAATGCCCTAATTGCCAGTTCCATCCAGAATCAGCAGAGCTTCATTAATGCATATTCAACAGCTTGTGGAGCTGTGTTTTTAAACCTATTTGTTTTCATGCTATGCTTTAATTAAGATTTTGTTTTCAACTCTAATGCTACTGCTAGCTGCCTTAGGTGCCTTTTTTATGGGGGGGGAGAGGGGACAAAGGTAGTATATAAATTAAATTAATATCTAAATTGGAGACAACATTTGTTATATTTAACACTTACCTCCCCACTATTAATTTAATAGTGTTTGTGCAGACTCCATTCAAGGCAAGAGCCAAGGAAACAGCTAAAACAAAGACAAAAAACAAAACCAAGAATACAATATAAATAATGAATACAAACAAAGAACTGCATTTTGAATTTGATTCCTAATAAGTCAAAAGTAGAATTAAGTAAATTTCTTGGGGAATGATCCTATAGCCCCTGGACTTTGTCTGAGAAGCCACAGGAGAGTTCAGATTCCCAGGACTGAAGGCAGACATAGTGCCAGCCTGTTCCTCTCCTCCTTGCAGCAGACGCAGAATGACCCACACTGGCTGTGGACTGAGGGCAGAAATGTGAGCTTGCAGAGGGAAGAAAGGAAACAGGGAGGGAAAGAACTAGGGAAATCAGGATATGAGGTGTCCTGAAGCTGCTCTAGACTTCTCATGCTGTGGAGTGAATATGTAGAAGAGAAGAGCCCTCTGCTGCTCCTCTTGGCTGCATCACATCCCCAGATGTATCTGAGTTCAGGGACTTATAGTTATCCACACAGGACTGCACCCTTAAATAAATTAAATCTAAAGCCTGACACTATTCCAGCCTTGGTCATCCTCAGTTTTCTATGCAGTCTCTTCCATCATTGATTCATGAATGACAGTCACAAGTTCTCAACACTGCCTGCCAATTAGTTAGCTACATTGTCCTTGCCTACTTCCAGTGGGAAATTCAGACCTGCTGCTACTCAAACTATTTAGACGGAGAGGGAGGATAAAGTGCAGGTCTCAACAAGACAACAATCAAGGAAGTAATAACTGATGAAAAAGAAGCAGCTCAGCCAGCTAGGGATGGATGAGATGTCTTGGGTTTGCATGTTATTATTAGTTTACCAAATGCATAATTTCTGAAGCTATACACAAACTGGAATGTGGTGCTACTGCAATATTTGCTCTTGCCCAAGTTTTGCAAGGCAATTTATAATTGTAAAAAGTGTACACAAAAACATATTCTATTTTTCAACTATTTGCAATTTCGTCTTTTAATTGTTGCAATCCTGCTAGTGAACTTTGGTTACTGAATGAATTAAAAATATAAAACATCAAGAAATACATCAAGTACAAATGCATACTAAGTACAAAAACATCAAGTACAAATGCATACTAAGTGAAAGTGTGCACAATACCACATCATATTAGAGCACATCATTTGAAAAAATGGGTATATTTGGAAAAGTGTACAGTTAAAAGGTGTATGTAATTGAACATGAGAAGTATGCTGACTTCTTTGGAAAAATGAATCACAAATTAATCAAATAAGAACAAATGAAATATGATGAGGAGCTCAGCAAAGAAGCTGTTGCTCCGTTGCCATCTTGGCTCCACCCCATCACAAACTGATGCAGAAATGGGATGCAATGCATAAAGGGACTGATCCTATTGCCCTTCTAAGGGTAGGGACAGCATACTTGGCATTCTGAGGTCTGAGCTGGAGACTGTGTGGGGTCTCCACATCATGAAGATAGCCATCATGAAGAAGGGATAAAGGGAGGTAGGAGAGAAGGAGACCAGAGAGAACAAATACAAAGCATCCTGCAGCCACCCCAGCCTTTTCCCCTCTCCTTCATAGCTAAACATCATAGCTAGGCAGCCCAAATGAGAGAGATACGCAGAGAAGCAAGCCCAAATGAGATCTAAGAGATACGCAGAGTAGGAAAAGCAGGGAAGCAAAGATAATCTCTGCTGTACTGAATAGATAATCTCTATTCAGTATTGGATAAGAGGGAGCTTCCAGGGTCAGGGCTTACATTAATCTCCATAGGATTCCATTCATAGTATGGGAAACATGAGACAAGGAGCAGAATCAAACATGTCTGATTCATAAATCCCTACTGCCAGTTCAGAATGCTCCATTCATAAACAACTGCCTACTTCCAAACCAATTGGAAGCTATAAACCAGGAGCAGGGAAACTGTAGCTCTCCACCTCTTGTGGACTCCAGCTCCATTCATTCAGGCCTCTGGTCAAGTTGATTAGAACTGATGAGGGTTGGAGTGTGACAATATATGGAAGAACACAGATTCCTTCCGCTGCCATGTGCCATCCAATATGATACACAGAAGGGGAAGACAGATGGGATCTCCAGTCGTCTCCACTTTTCATTGCTCTGTTTGTTGCCAGTCACGAAGGCTCTACAGAAAAGTGAGTTCATGTCACCGACCCCTCACAAACTAAAACAAGGATGGGTGAAAAAGTTTTGTTTGAGGTTCTAAGAACCTTGGGCTAGGTGAAGTTTCTTGCATTTTTAAAAGACCACAATGTGAAATCTATGCATATTTTTGAAATGACTTCACTGCAATCTTGCAAGCTTGGTGGCTTGAGGCTCTTCTCAGAAGAGAGAGCAACCACCAACTGCCTAGTGCAGTGGTACCTTGGCTCACGAACTTAATCCATTCCAGGACTCTGGTCATGACCCAAATTGGTCGTGAGCCAAGTTAAATTTCCCCAAAAGGTTAAATGTAAATAAGGTTAATCTGTTGTGTAAATGTTTTTTTTAAATCAGAAAAATGTGAAGCAAAGCGACAAAGAACAACAAAGATCGCAGCCATCTCCCTCTCCCCACCCCAAGCATAAATGCAGCCATCTCCCTGCCCCCCCCCCCAGCATGACCGAGATCACACCCATCATCCCTGCACGTGCCCATCATCCCTGCACGCACCCGTCATCCCGGGGCACTGGGGGGAGGGGAGAGATTGTGCCTGGCTTTCCTGCAGGAGCGTACCTGTGATCACACGTCTTCCCTGCACGAACGCAACTGCGATCATGGCCATCTCCCCCTCGGGGGATGGGGGGAGATGGCTGCGATCTTGGTCACCATCCAATGCAGAGTTCACAACCCATGTCAAAATGTTCAAGAAATTTTTGTTCGCGACCCAATTTGGTCATGAACCAAGGTGAACGTGAGCCAAGGTGCCACCATATGTGCTGTCCTTTTGCAAGATATGGGTGGCTGCTCCCTTGTCACAGAATTCCAATGGATCTCTTGGTCAACACCAGATCATAAGTTACTGTCTATGCAACCATCCAAGAACAATTTTGTAATGGTTTCTGTTATCAGGAAAACCTGTAAGGCTCTGTGGATAATTCAGCATTGCTTTCTAGTAATGTGCAGCTCCACCAGGTCCTGCTCTTCAGATTTCCTCCATTTCCTATATCCATGTCAATTTTCTTTTCTTTCTTTCTTTCTCTTTCTCTCTCTCTTTAATGGAAATAAAGCTTTATGGATCTTTTTGTGCCTTAAAATGTGCATTGTATGTGCATTTTTCAAACTGTGCTCATTGAGTAAAGCATCTTCACATAAATTTCTGAAATGTACACATTTTTCTTCATGTAGTTTTCAAATGTGCACATTTTAGCAGATAAGTGTTCTTGTTCCACGTAATGCATTGCAAGTCTGGAGATACAAGCATTGATGAATGTAAAGTGTATTTTATTCACATTCATTTCTAGTTGATACAGACTTAAGAAATACACACAGACACACACAGACACACACACACACTGATGGAGTGGATTGTTTACACATTCCTATTCCTTTCTGCTGAATTGCTAAGCACGCCATAAAACTTTTGGATAGTGATTCAAGAATATTTCAAGTCTCTCCAGTTTAGACTATCTTCTAGCAATTCTTCCTTAATGATTTTACCTGCCCTCTCAGAGAATTTATTGGAAATTCAAGCATGTTGCATAACACACACCTGCGGCATTACCTTGAGTTTCTGATTCCAGAAACCCGAATTAATTCAAGGTGCTATTCCATAGGTATAACACTTTCTCATGCATCTCCTTGCTTCAGCAGGAAGGTGTTGGACAGCTCCTACTGAGGGAGCTGTTCCCATGCTGAATGTGACAGATGCTCTGCTCATTCAAGACGAGGATTTAATGCTTCCTTTTTGCAGCAGGGATGGACACCGTAGCATTGAAGAAATGCAAAGGGATGAACTTCAGGGTCCACCTCCAGAGTGGACTCTGCTGCTTCTGAGCCAGGCAGCAAGAATGTCTGACCCTTCTTAATTAGGTTGTCCTTTTGCTCTGGTGCTGAATAATCAGTCTGTTAGTGTTGCCCCACCCCCACTGGACTCCTGTTCAGCAGCGTTTCTCACAGAGTCAGTGACTTGGCTTAGCACTGGGTGTACTGGTCTTGGCATTTCAGCTAAGAATTCCAATCCCACCTCTTTTTCCAGTTCTGGTTCAGAATCTGCATCTATAAACTCTTTTTTAGGGGAAGCAGGTCTAGTCCCTACAGTCTGCAGCTTTTGTAGAAACTACCAAGTGCACAAATGGATTTTAAAAGGTAAAATGGAGCTTTGGGAGACCCAATGCAGATCAGAACCATGGCACTGGGGCAGGGTTCTTTAGCTCTTGTCTTCTCCACTGTAACCCTGATCCAGATCCGGGGCTGGGGCAGCTATTTACTATTATTTCAATAGTAATAATAGTATTTCAATAATAGCATTTCAATGTATTTTATTGTGTTGTAAGCCGCCCCGAGGTTTCGGCAAGGGGTGGCATAGAAATGTAATAATAATAATAATAATAATAATAATAATAATAATAATAATAATAATAGAATGCCATCCATACAATGACTTCTTAAGTATTGTGGCCCTACCTGGATCAAGCAAACCACTGTTTCCTTCGGCATCATCTGCAGTATGGGTATATATAGTGTGCCTATATAGTTATTACAAAATTTACTGAGATGATGTTTGTGATGCATTTGGAATGTTTGAAATATGGTACTAAGAATTATTAGAGTACACTTTCCAAGATTTTCTAGTAAGGAGTGATAAAACTGAAAACACACATTTTTCCAGAAGGTTTTGCCATGAGGCAATTTGATTTAGGGTGCGATTGTCTATAACCCTCTGAACTTAGAGAACTGTTGTTGTTAAGTGCTCTCAAGCCATCTCTGACATATGGCAACTCTATGATTGAATACGACATCTCCAAAATGAATAGGGTTTCTCCCAAATGTCCTATCCTTTAAAGATCTGCAAGTCCTTATAAACTCAACGCTGTGATTTCTTTATGGAATTGATCCATCTCATCATTGGTCATCCCCTTCTTCTGCCTTCGACTTTTCCTAGTGTTATTGTCTAGTCCAGTGACTCTTGCTTGCTCATGAGGAGCCCAAAGCAAAAGTCTCAGTTCCATCATTTTTGCCTTCAGGGCAATTTGTGGACTGATTTGATCAAGGGTCCACTTATTTGTCTTTCTGTCAGACCAGGGTGTTGGCAAAACTCAGAAAATTGCAGGCATCCTGTGCAGAGTGGGAGAAGCACAGAGTTGAAGATCATCTCTATACTGTTTCCACCCTGAAAAAGCAGCTAGATGGCCAAGTATGGCCCTCTGTTGATCTTTCCATTCCAGCTGCCTGCGTTGTTCTGAGTGGGGATTCCCACCTCCGATGTCAGAGCTTGGACCCTAAAAAATCCTATGGCCCACTAGATGCTGCCCAGGGTCGATGGGATAGTGCTGTTAGCAAGTCTGGAAATCCTTTTGAAAGATAAATTACTGTGAAAAGGAAAACTTCCCCAAGTTCAAGAGAAACATATACGAGTACGTGCGCACGCACGCGCGCGCGCACGCGCACACACACACACACACACACTGTTCATCTCCCCAAGGGCAGAACTACTGTTTAATACAATTTCTACTGGCACATAATGTTCGCCCACTCCTCTCACCTTTGCTTGTTTTTATTGCTCAATCTGTACTTTCTGCTGACTTAAGTAGCAACAGAGAACACTGTTTTTCAAGAAGAATAAAATCTTTCACCCAATAAAGTCTAGGGAGTCTATTTCTTTTTCTTTTAAAGGTTATAAGAACATCCAAAGTACACCTGTTTCCTGAAAGATAGATTTGAAATGCCTCTAACATTTCTCAAGGCAACAACTTCCTATTAAAAAAACAACAACTTGATTCTCAGTTTACCTAAAAAAGCTTCTTTAATTTCAGTCTTGTCTGTGCGTCGGATGATTTTCACCACAAAAATGACAGCCAGTGGTGTCAGGAAAGAAATGGCCTATGAGAGAGAAAACAAAGCATCACTTGTTACTGCATCTTCTCTTGATCATTCCCAAAGAATTAATAATATCTTGTTAGATTCGTTTAGATGAGTTGGCAGAATTATCTCCCTGGCCCCAAGCTAAGTTGCCTGATCAGAATCTGTAACCAAAGAACAAGTATATGTTAAAAAAAATCCAATCAACCAGGCAGATGTTTCACTGAGAATCTTAACTGATATAGCCATTTATCCGCAAGATTTTAAAAATGGAAAGATTTAAAAGAGGATTCCTAATGTACAGATCATCACTGTTACAGTAAACAGTCCCATTCAGGTGTTAAACCCACACAGAGTTTGCAATCAGATGTAAGTATTGATTGGTGAACCATCCATTCAGTGCACATTTTAATGTGATCTTCCCTAGTTTCACACTTTTGAACCGTTTCTAGCTGGCGTAGAGATATGAGGAGGGGACTGTGACTCTGCAGATTTGAATGCTAGTCCTCACTTGGCCATGGAACTATGGTCCTAATGCTAGCAAGCTCAATGTTGAAATGCCAGTGTGGTGTAGTGGGTTCTAGTCCCCACTTAGCCCTGAAGCTCACTAGGTGACTTTGAGCCAGTCACAGACTCTTGGCATAGCCGACGTCACAGGATTGTTGTGAGGATAAAACAGAGAGGAAGAAGATTATGTAAGCCATGATCCTTGGGCTCCTTGCCAGAAAAAAGGTGGGAAACAAATAGAATAACTAAATGGGCAAATGAAGTTGTAATATGCATATTTGTCCAATTAATCTATGATTGGGTAGGTGGTAAAGATCTATCCAGCCAAATCTATACAGCTCAACAAATTTGAATAGCATATATGCCATCTCACATTTCACCTACTTAATAATTGGGTTTCTGGTACTCTTGAACTTCTAAGAGTGTACATAATAATGTCCATAATAAAACAAATTCATCCACCCCTGAGTATAAAAGGAGCTAAGCTCTCCTTCTAAGAGACATTACACATGAACATTCTCTTGGGTCACTTTCCCATTGCATGAATTATTTGAGGAGCTGCACATTTCTCCCAAATTTGGTTTAAAAATGACAACAAGTTTTTACTAGCTTCAGAATGGTTATTTACCCCTAACATCTGATGTTCACCCTTATTGGGATGATTAACTATTTTCCAAAGCAGTAAAGTTTAGTATTCACAATCATGTCACTCCAAAGTCTAGATTGATCTTCTGTGGCACTGACAGGCCACCTCTGAGGAGTACAGTAGTTACATGGAAACGCTTTGCTCCTGAATTCAATGATACAACGGCCAGTACTTCAGGTTGTGATGTGGCAGTGGCGATAAGTTATATCGCAGAGGTCCTTCTTAGTTATCCCTGCATGATACTGGTCACATGTGCTCCTGCTCTTAGTGCCTCATCAACCCAATGTTTGGGTAAATAGGACTACTATTTCTAGAATAATAAATCTGATGATGTAAGCTATGTGGTCTTAGTTCCAAACGGCTATATGCTCAGAGATTTTTGGGTCCCTCCCTTCACAGAAGAGGCCATTGCATACTCCAAAACCCATCCAGACATTTAAAGCATCAGCGTGTGATGTGGCATGAGGGACTGCAGGCTGACACAGGAAATTGGCATCCTCCATGTGTGTAACTGTGTGTTTATTTCAGCCTCCCCCAACATGGTGCCTGCCAGCTCCCTGATCATTAGCCATGGTTGCTCGGACTGGTGGCGTGGATGCCCAAATTATCATCGGCTGGGGAGGGGGTGTGGGATCAGCCTGGGAAAGGCTGGAACCTTATTATACTTTTTTGTTGCATAGTATGTTAGGCATGTATGTGTCTTCAGTACTAGGAACCACTTACATACTTTGCACACAATGAAAAATAACACTGGGAAGTTATGTTTCCATTACTGGAAGTTGGCACTCTAGCTGTACTCTGCTAAGCAGCAAGGAATTCAGAAAATGAGGTTAGGCTCAAGGATGTCAAAACAGGATCTGTTGTTCACATTGCATTCAGTGATACAGCAAATCAAAATGCTCTCTCTCTTTCTCACTCTCACTCTATCTCTCCTTTCATACACACACACACACTGCTCCCTTTATTTTGTTCCCTTTCTAGTAACAGGATCGAGGCTTTCTGTGCTAATGTGTAATGGGGAAAGATGTTTGAGCTAGGCTCAAGTTTGCCCAAATCAGCCCAAATCAACAGTGTAGAAAGCAATTCTAGCTTCCAGCCACAACAAGGTCATGGCTTGATTTACAATCCAGAGGCCAGGCAAAATGGAAATACATGGGCCCTTGTCTGCTGTGAAAGATGCTTCTGCCCACAGATTCCATCACTCTTATCACAAGCCTCATAAGCTTCATTAGTGCTCTGGTACTGCCGCCATTCATCACTTCAGCTTGTTCATGCCATTTTCACCGAAAAGATTATTTCAGGCTCAAGATGGGAATAAGATACAAAATGTAAATCTGAATTCAGAGGGCTCAATTGGCTGCAGTTGAGCCAAACAAAGCCGGTTTGATAAATGGCTGGAACATGCCAGCCATTCCTGTACAGCAGCTTGCCTTACGCTGTGCTCCACCCTGTTTGTTGTAAGACCATCCCGAGCCCTCAGTAGTGGATGGGATAGAAACGTTTTAAGTAAATAAATAAAATAAAACTCAAGGCCTTTCTCTCACCTCACCCCTTGTTGCGCTCACATGGAAACCGCAGCTACTCTGCCCAACTGCCTCCCAGCTGGTGCTGCCAATGCTGCCTTAAGCCCATCCGCATACAATATGCCTGGCATGATGGGAAAAGTTGTATTTTGTCACCAAAGGCAGCAGCAAATCACCACGTTTCCTCTTTATGTGAATTATATTGTACAAGCATTGGTTTATGCTAATGCAATACAATTAGTGCTAGCACTGTGGCAGTCTTGGATACTACCTGATTGCTCACTCTTTCCGGAGTAGGTCCACACAGTGCAACTGCACACTTGTGCTTAGAAAGGATTCACAGCAAATAACATGAACTTAAGAACCTTATAGATGCATGTGCAGGCATCTATAGCTCCTGCATCCAGTCAGGCTTGGTTTCCCAGATGCTGGTACCTGCACATGCAACTGTCAGGTCCAGGGTTTCCTGCAGCAATCGTAATGTGTGGACTCATCCTTGGTGATGAAAGGAAAAGTACTCCTCTTTCAGTCTCCTGCACAGATTAAAGCAAGGCCCCAAGCCACCAAAATCATACTCTGTCTCTTCCTTACTGAATTTCAGTTAATATTTTATAATATTTGGATATCTGAAGGAGTGCCTCCTTCCATATATACCTGCCTGGCCTCTAAGATCTGGAGCAGAGGTCCTTCTTCGGAAGCCCTCTTTGAAGGAGATCAGAAGAGTGGCTACCTGGAGAAGGGCCTTCTCTGTGGTGGCACCCCAGCTATGGAATGGGTTCCCCAGAGAGGTGTACCAGGTATTGATACTTTTTTTTTTTTTCATTTTGGCACCATGCCAAAACCTTTTTCTTCTCCCAGCATTTTAAAAGCATTTAATATTGATTTTATATATTATTGTGATGCTGTGTCTGATTATTTATGTTATCACAGCCCTGAGATATTGTAAAGGGCGGGATATTTTTAAAATTAATTAAATATTTTAATTTAATTTAAAAAATTAAAACATTTTAATTTAATGTTATAATTTAATGTTTGTATTTTTTTTAACTTAATGTTGTAAGCCGCCCCGAGGCTTCGGCGAATGGGGCAGCATAAAAATGTTTTAATAAATAAATAAATAAATAAATAAATAAATAAAATGACATCCTTGGTTCATTCCGAGAACCTTTACCCCTGCTGTTGCTCACCCACCTAAAGGCCAAACTATACCCATCTTTCTCCGATCCGGTGCCCTCTAGATGTTTTGGACTGCAATTATCATCATTTGCAGCTGGCATGACCAATGGCCTCATCTGGGATCAGGAAAAACTGATGTACTGTAAAGAAAAGATCCATTTTTAGATATTCAGTTGAGCTGCTTCTATGTTTCTTGTGTGTGTGTTTGTGTGACATGCAGCCATATTGCTGTGGGGAAGGCTGCCAAATTGTTCAAAACAATTTATCCTGATGATAAACTATCTCAACAACTGATGAGCTTTTGGCAGCTCCGTTAAGCACTTTCAGGACCAGGATACCCTTCACAGGGAGATCTGTGATTAAAAATAAATGAAATACAGTTGTAGAGTAGGGCCTATATTTGTCTAGAGCAGATATGAGCAACTTGTAGCCTTCCAGAAGTTTTGGCCTAAAAGTCCCATCAGGATTTGTAGGTCAGAACATCCAGAAGACCACAGATAGCTGACCCCTGCAGTGGACTCTTTTTCACCACCATTTTCTCAATCAAACCCTCCCACAAGCTTCTGTTCACAACATGGTCGCTCTGGGGAGGATGCACATTCTTCCTCATTGGGGAAACAATGCAGGTGTGGGGAAGTGGCCCTGAGGAAGTATTAAACGACCAGTCCTGACACTCACTGGCCTGCCACTGAATCTGCTCTTCAGTTAAAAAGCAAGCCAGGTGTTCCAAAGGTAGGAAGTTCCCATGTAACATGTATCCCTGAGAATGATAGGAAGCAGGAATAATCCGAAATCCACTGAAATAACCAAAAAAACACATTTTGTTTATGGAGTAGGTAAAGAAGTGCACTCGTCAGGAATAAGTTGCCTATTAACTTATTTCAACCTTCCCACTGTTCAGTGTAAGGGTAGCCAAAGCATGCCTCAGTGGTAACCATTTGAAGCTGCTTCTTCAGCCCCTGAAGTAACCTTGACTAAAGAGAAACCACCTTCATCCATTTTAAGAGCCTTAACAGACTGGCCTCACACATGCTTTCAGAGGCCCAGTCCTATAGATGTTTCCCACCCCCTCAGCAAAACATCCATGCAGCTCCGGTATTGGGGGGGGGGGGGGGGCTTCAATTAAATGTTGTAACCTTCCTAAGTGCTGTCCTAGATAGGTTCTTATGATCTCCTAACACTAAAACCAGTCTCAGTCTGGGTTCCCATACCAAACTGTACATGGGTGCATTATATTTACACACACCATATATAAGCATAATCCCAATGGTACTTTATGCATCCCACATTCTTTTGCATTATTTGCTGTAAGAGCCAGCACTAATATGTCATCTTTTGCAAGGATAAAATATAGGATAACAACAGCTTTCATGGGCAAGGCCTTTTTAAAAATCAAGTACATTCATTATACTTCTTGGCAACCTAATGGCAAAGAGTTGCGCAAACCCCCCAGAAAAGCACTTCATGTTTGCTTTCTCATTACTTCAGGAAAATCCAGTAACAGATAAGATGCAACGTGTGTGCTGAAACATAATGATTTCAATTATGGATGCCTTATTCAGTAATAATATTTTTAATGGCTAAGAACACGTTTTCGCTCTTGAAATGCACTCTCTTTGGGGTGGGAATGAATGGGTTGCCTTCTAGCCAGGCATGTTTTCCTTGCAAGTAAGTGCAGAACAACATACCAGTATGCAGACCTTTACTCTTCAACTAGCCACTTCTTCAAAGAACATATTTTTCAACTTGGCTATGAAAGTCCATGTGTGTCATAGCCAAATGTGAGGTATACATTATGCACTGTTGATGCTTATCTGCTTAAGACACACAACTATAGAAACGGCTGATCTTTTCTCAACTGTCACTTTGTACACTTGAGAAAGTGAGAAACGGATCACATAACCGCCTGGGAAAAGAACAGAGGGTCGTATCCAATGCTGGCTGTTTGCAAGTGGAACAGAAAAAGCTGGTGGAACAGATCCCTGTCCCCCTGTAGTTGCTCCCTCAGGCCACAAATCAGTTGTGAAGGAGGAGAAGTCCTGCTGTGTGAGCAGAAGTCATGTGTGAGCCGTTGGATGTAGCCCAGAATGCCAGTCTGGGCAGACCAGTTAAAATGGCTGCTAGGACCTCTTCTGTTATTGCCACCTCTCCAAGAGAGCACATGTGGGAATGAACTTTTAAAAGGCAGGGGGTCCATCTAGGGAGAAAATACAGTGGAGAAAGGGAGGGCAGCTGCTGGGCAGCAACCAGCAACGGGATTGAGATTTTCAGTCACTGCTGCTGCAGGCGAAGGACAACATGGTGCCCTTATTCCATCCCCAGACGAAGCTGGCCGAACTGGCAGTGATGGGATCTGCACCTGAGCCAGTGGTCTGGCTGTATGGCATACACAGCTCTGCCACAACAGGTGAGAATTGCCAGGGAATTCAGGACAAACAGCCAGAAGGCTGCCAGGGCCACCTCCAGCCCCTCGAATGTGCCACTCCAGGGGACTGTCTCCCTCTGCCTTCTGTTATGGCTGGCTCCATCAGAACTGAAAACGTAACAAAGCATTGATGGCAATATTGTTTAACACAATTTCATATTGTCCTTCACATGAACATGCAAAGAAACACTCCGTTTGATGTTATCACTGCAGCCTGTATGTGCAACTAGGTTTCATCCTGCTTCCTTCTCTTTTTTAAAATACATTTCCATTTTCATGTTAACTAACATCCAGCAATCAAATGAACCTCGTGCAGCCATGAAACAGTAATTAAATCTCCTGTACTTACAAACATGAGGCGTGTAGGTATGTTGTCAGATTCTACCAAAGGGTTTTTATAGAGCCAGATCTCTTCTGGCTGAATAATTCTCTGGAATGGGTCCAAAAATTCTGTAAAACTAAACAAAACAATAAAAGAAAAAAATGTTTTATCATGTACATAGAACAAGAAATTTCAAAGCTTCTATCACATGAGATTCCCCATTCCCACAATTAAATACTGGCATTGGCTGAATTTATCCATGTGTAAGGAAGAATGAGAAATAAAAAGGCTTATTTTTTTCCTTGCTACCGTTACCCATCACTATTGTCCAGGGTACACACACAAGTACATATCCCCCACCCTAAAAAAAAAAAAGGAAAACAAACCAGGTGATAAGAACTGATACGTACAGCAGTCTAAAATGGATTCCACATGTAGCCACAACACATAAACCACTTTTGAGACGCACACATCTGTCAGAGCTTCTGTGAGTCACCATTCAGGTATCTCAGACAGACACCTCTAGGCTGAAAGGAAAGCATTGTAACAGAGAGAGTAGTCCTATGGTGACCCATTCTTTGGAACGTCAGCCCAAGTCCTTCAACAAACCTGATGCTAAGAAAAATAGACTGAAGCTTAGTAAGCAAGCTGTCTACTGTATACTACTACTATACAGATATACTACAGCCTGTAGGAAATATAGGGTAAATATTAATCCAGTTTACGGCTCAAAGCAAGGTGGAGTGATAGATCAGCTTCTCTGCCATGATTCCATATGATCCCTCTGCTTGTGGTGCACTGTACTTTGAATAAAACATAGACTGTATGTGTACAGCATATACTAAGTGAGATTTGATACCATCTGGCGATCTACAGCAGGGTGGGAAATGTTTGAGCCTCCAGAATTTGGTAGACTATAACTCCTATCAGCCCAATCTAACATAGCCAAAGTTGAGGGTTGATGGGTCTTGCACTCCTGCAACATCTGGAATGCAGTGTGTTCTCTGCCCTGTCTAGAGATAGTTACGTCAATTACCTCCTTGGGTGCTGATGGCAATGACAACGACAACAACAACAGAAAAGTATATCAGTCCCAACTCAATCTCATAGGTAAAGTAGGAGATGTATCCAAAGATGTGCTTGTAGTGACAGGGATGATGGCTAGTGCAACAGGAAACTAGCACTTCCTAGAGCATTTCCAGAATGGAAGACGTTAACAGAATCTGCAGAAGGCAGCATTCCAGAAATGCTACTTTCAGCTAATTTCTGGGGTTGCACTAGGAAGCACAACCTCCCATTACACTAGCTTTTTTTCACACAAGCACCACCTAATGAGCACTGGAAAAGTGCCAACTGTCCCACATGCTCTGTTATTCACACTTACTAGAAAGCATGAGTATGTCAGTTCTGAAGGAAAGCAACTGTGTGACCCACACTGGAGTGTGGTTTCATTCTGGTGTCCTACACGATAAAACCTTTCCCGGTCGCTATTTGTCCCAAAGGCTCTGTCTGTCAAAATCAAAACAGAATGGAAGAGCAAGTTTGGATCCAAGACAGAGAGCACGGAGGACGTAGCAGGCTGCCAGTGAAACTGACAGTCTCCCTCACTTTTATTCAGCTCCTTGGAAATATAGCAAGAAAAACTAGCAAGTCTTCTGAACTCATGACCTATGGTCCAATGTGACCTATGGGTCATAGCTGCCAGGAACTCTTTTTAGTTTTTAGAGTAGCTATACTATAATTACAAAAGCAAAACAAAACAGAGGGAAGGGAAGGCATTCTAAAGCTTCCCTGTCAAATTAAGGGAGAACTATGTGGGGATTAATTTGATCTGGTGCTCACTCAAAAGGCTAGTCCCAGAATTCCATTTTCAGAACAAGAGCTCTTTCCAAGAGCATGCTGCACAGCTAGTAAATGAAATTTCACACATTTCTGTACCTCAGCCCCAATTAGGGTGAACACTAGCACACCACCAAAAGATGACACCAATTTGCATGACAAGCATATGCAAATTGATAGGTACAGGTGCAAATTTAAAAATAATTCTAATTTAAATAGAACTGTAAGACATCTCACCTTAGTGAAAAAGTCTAAGCATGTGTGACTGCTCAGTCTGCTGTCCAGGTGCTAACTGCTGATGGGTAACTCAAGCAAACCCCTGCTCTTCCTTTTTATCGTCCCTTATCTTTAAATCAGACTTGACCTGGACAACCCATCAATACCTTCAAACAGATAACGGTCCTCTGACAGCTCTCAAAAACAGAGGATTGTCCTCTATAAAGATGAAAACTTGGTCATTCTAGACTCGATCGACAGCCTTCAGTGCATCTCTTCAATGCAACACCTATCAGCTATCACCTATCAGAGCTGGATGCTCTGAACCATGTTCTGGACCAAGGTACAGTCAAACACTGCAAACTGCAGGGCTACCTCAAGGCAAAGTCGCACATGGGAGAGCTGACCAGAGCCGTAGCTGAGTTTTATTTCAGCACTAGCAGTGGGACAGCATCCTTCACACCTTAGGGCAGCCAGGACCTTCCATGCCTCACCACCAGCACTTGCCTTAGCTGAGTGGGAAGAGCAGGCTCAGCAGGGACCAACGTCCCTGCCCCTCAGTCTCCTAAGCAATCATCCTGCTCTGTTTAGTGACTGCTTAAAACAAGCATATTGACCAATTTAATTCCATTCCATTACTTACTCTGCTTCTCCTAGTCATTGGAAGAAAGAAGAGCTATGCAAGGCCCTACAATGTACTCTCTCACTCTCAGAAATTCTGCCCAGCCTTCCCATCCAGATGTGGATTTCACAGGGCTTGACAGTGTTTGATAATCCCTATATTCACAGCATTTAAGCAGAGCAACCTTAACACTGTAAATCAAGCCAACCAGTTCTGAGTGCAGACAATAACCTGTCAGTTCTCAGTGTACAGAACATGTTTCCAGAGCAGTCATCCTCTCTGAAACCCAGGCCTCCAACGTAATGAGTTGATGGAGGTGGTTTTTCCCTGCATCTGTAGGATCAGTGAGGCACATCATGCCTCTGAAGGGAAAGTTTCTTTCTCTCATCACAAGTAATTACAAATATTCCATGTTACCAGGAGGAAGGGATTTCCAGTCAGAAGCCATAACATCTCAATAACGTTTAAGCCTGACTTCCCTGCAGTTCTGCAACTCTGCTTTAATGTAAATGAAGTATATCATGGAATCTGTTGGATCAAAGAAATATAGTTGTATACATGAATGATTGGATGAACACCAAGCTGAATTTCCAGGGTATGAGTTCCTCATAAGAATAGCAAGGATTACCAAAAGAATTAGATGGAGTACAGTTGTGTTTCACTTTTTCAGTAAGCTATGAAAATTTGAAGGATCATGGTAGGAAACATTAATATTTTCCTCAAGGTATACTCTCAGTTGATACCAATGAAGGAAGAATGCCATGAAACCTGGTTGTTGAAGCCCAGCTGCTTAATGTGACCAACTAACATAGGTTATTTACTTATTTATTTGGCCAACCAAACTCTTCCAACTTAGGAACAAAAACCATATGCTTTGGTTGCGCCAAAGGAATGTTGTCCAAAAGAGCACCCCATGCTGAGTTCTCCCCACCACCCATAGTATAGAGGGATATCAAGTCAATAATAGGACATCACTGAGTTGCAAAGTCATCCTTCAGGGTCAGATGTTGAATGAATGAAGGGAAATCCATGCATAATAGCATCACATACTGAAGCGAGTCTGCCAAGACTAGGGGTAGTAAACTTAAGGACAGGGTGCTGAATCAGGCCCACCAGAGCTCCCTGGACAGCCCACCCTTTCCACCCAGCCATCTATCATTGGGTCACTTCCCAGTGTTGGTGGAGTTATTTCCTCATTCTACTGGAATACCCCCCTGGGAGCTTCTCCAAAATTAAATGCAGTCTTTGGGCTAAAAAAGGTTTAACACTGTCCCAGAAGCGCAGACACAGTCAGATAGCAGTGATTTTCCAGAGAGGGAGGGAGGAGGTTCGGACAAGGTCTCCGATTTATATCAAACGTGACACTCAAAGACCGCTCCGGTTTCAGCAGCGGAGTACCTGAGCCTTTCAGAATGGGATCTTGCTTTCTCAGTAAAGATGTGAACATCAAGACTTCACCTGGAGTCACTGAGCCAGAATGTCATATGTAGCCTGCAAACTAGATGATCAGCATCAAAAGCAAAATATTTATCCTACAGTTTTTCTTTTCTGCTCTTTTGATACAGTTCATCATAGAAATTCATATTTGCTGAAGTCGGTGAGCAAACATTTCAACTCTAAATCCCTGATATAAACACAAATAAGACAATGGAACAGTATTTGCTGAATCTGAGAACTTTTTAATAAGATTTCCAGAGAGAACAGGATTTCTGGAAGCCCTACAGAAAGCAAGATGACCACATTTTATTGTTCTGTTTAGGATTCTACAGGTCTCTGTACTTTGCTGGAAAGTGTAGAGTTTATGTTGATTTACTTAACAGATAAATACCACTTGGTATATTTAAAAATGCCTCAATGCAGTTTACAGTGAGATTTAAATGAGTGATGTGATGAACCCCATCCCCCACTTTTGTGGCAATTTCGTCTCCCTGGAAATGGGGCATTGCTTTTTTGCCTCCTGTTCAGGAAAGGGAAAGGATTAGAGTTTCTGTTTATCTTTTACGTATCTGAGGTGCAGCAAAGGGTCTTTCTTAAAATAAGAAATTTTAAGAATGATGCTGTGCAGTGTTACAGTGTTGTAGGATCCCTTGAACAAAGGGCTGGATTCCTAAGGACTGGATTCCATGGGTTCCTCTCCTTGAAAGGTTAACGGAAATACCTCCGGTCATTCTCCAAGCAGAAAAATAGTCCAAGTTTCTGGTATTGGAATAACCTTTTATCTTCTTAACTGGTGGGGCCATTGCAGCTAATATCCTCTCAAAGATGGATAGAGAGCTCTAGAAAACTCCATGAGATAGAGCAGAGCTAACTGGAGATGAAATTCTTCTTAGAAAGGGAGCTGAAAAAATGTTTGCAGAAACCCAGCCTAGGTATTAAATTCAGAAATGAGGGTAAACATGCAATCAAGTTAATCTTGATGAAAAGAATTAAACTGTAATCTCCACAAGAAGAAAAGTATTGTCTCTATGCAGCATTTGAACAAGTTATTTGGTCTGAGGCAGCAGATGCCCAAGGCATAACATCTTTACAAAACTATCAAACCCTTCTAAAACTATTTTCTGATAGGATCTGAGGTACATTATCATTCCCTCCTTAACAGAAACTTAACTTTTTGGGTCTTCAAAATAATCAGCATAAAATATATTTTAGGAGTTTTTCTCCCAATAATTTGATTTATACCCTGCCTTTCTTCCAAGAAAAATGGCACTCAAGTTGCCTTCTTCTTACAAAGAATCCTTACTTCCAGGTATATTAAAAGCACTGCCTTAAAATGGACAATCTGGTATTTGTACTCTTTCTGGGGGGTTTTGCAAATGAATGCAAACAGAGACTTTGGGCTATTGGACTATTGGGCAGTTTTAAATGTAATAAATAAATATTAAAATTCCCACTACAGTTTTGATGACCAAAACCAAACAAAAAGAGGACAGAAACAGGTGGAGGCATTGCAGATGCAAAATAAGCACAGATGCTGTTCAGTTTACTTGAAGGAAATCCATCAAATCTAGAAAATTATGCCTCGTCTGTTAAGCTGAAAAAATAAGCTGACTTTATATAAGTATGAAGGTTACCCAGAGGAGAGAGACTTTCAGCATAGTCACAATTTATTAGTCAGAAGATTGCTATACAATTGTAATTTACCCACTTCTGTAAGGCAACAACATGGCTTCCTTATTGGAAACAAAGACTGCCCCCGATTCAGTTAACTGGAGAGTGTGAGGCAGCTTCAGAAACTGACAGGTAGCTGGTGAATGAGTCACCATGACTTTGCAAATAATGGCTGTTTAAGAACAATAGCCACATGGAGGAGCCAGCTCATTCAAAAGGCACCTTCACTCAGTTCCTTCCTAGCTGGAATCTCAGCATCTATTCAAAGCTTCTAAGGTGGTTGCATGGAAGAAACCCCCATACCGGGAAAAGTTAAACCATTCTCCTGCCATCTTGTCAGGCTGGGATCACCCTTCTGGGAAGCGGAAGACCCAGAGCTGTAGGAGGTCTCACTGAGTAACCCACCATCTGCTACTTCCAGGCCAGGGAATGTGGCTTTATCACACTGCCCAGAAGGCATCTTCTAGTACATCACTCATCACTTCCACGTAGTAGGAGTGAATAGCAGCAGATTCCAACACTGTCCCTTTAAGAAGTAGGCAGCTCCTTGGTGTGAGCAGAGGTAATAGCAGCTTTCATAAAACTTCGGAAGTCCTTTGCATGTTTCTGAGACAACAGCTCCTCACGAGGAAGTTTCATCTGCTACCTATTTATTCAGAGCCCAGAAAAACCTGACCATCTAGACTTTACTCTTATCCTTTTAGTACATGTAGAGTGCAAACAGGCTTGTTAATTTTATGTTTGGGTTGCAATCAAAGATATCTGAACTGCCTGAAATGATATGGAAACTGTGCTCTGGAATCATGAAAGCAGAAGTGGTTTGGATCACCAAGCTTCTTGGGGTAATTTCTGTCAGACTATGCATCTTCCATCTCTTTGTAAGGGATGAAAACCTTCCTAAACCTCTCTCTTTTGAGAGGACTTCATCTATAATGATGCATACAATTTTAGGGAGGGATGGGAAACCTTCTTCAGATGTCTCAGACGTCAATGAACTACTGCTCTCATCATCCCTCACCGTTAGTCAGCCTGGCTGGAGCTGGTGCATACCGGTACCTGACAAATAGAGAGGATCTTTTCCTAGCCCTCTGTCAATGGGGGTGCAAGGGATCAACACAGAAGACCCCTCCTGAACCTCTCTTTTGACTGTAGCTCAGTGTAAGACCCTGCCACAAAACCATCCAGTGCAGCATGCCCTGCTTACTGCATTGGTTATTCTTTTGAAGTAAAAAAAATATTCAAAGCTACTATCTCTAACAACTTAAATAAAGGCATTGATGATCATTCTTTCATCATGAGATGTGTGCAAATGCTCACCATTGTCAGATATCCTTGCCATGCTCATACTCTATAGAGAGCTTCCCCAAACTTATGTTCTTCAGGGATTGCTTATTCCGACAGTCCCAACCATCAGCAGGAATGATGAAAATTGTAGCCCCAAACATAGAGAGGGTGCCAGGTTGAAGAAGGCTGCTATAAAGAACTATGCCAAACAATTCACTTTCTGTTTTGATTAACTAGAAGAGTGGGGGAAACCACCTTTGCACAGTTTTCCTTCTTTGCTGAAAGAGGAGAATATTTCTGAGCAAAAAGATATGCAATGTTTACTCTATACAGTCTATAAGGCTAACATGGTTGTGATTGACTTTGATTGTCCTGAGGGGCAGAGGGTTTTAAACATTCACCAAACACAAGGTGCAAAGAACTCAGAATGCAGAGCTGGGCAGATTCTGGGCTTGAGGACGTTTCCCTCTAGATCCGCATAATCCAGTGCCAAACCATGGCAGAACCCGGCAAGAGCAGTGGGGTCAATTGCCTGCAGTACTCTGTGGGCCATACCTTGTATTTAATTTACAGGTCTACATTAGAGTTACTATACAGCAAGGATTCTGACACAAAATACTCTAGGTGTCCAGCAGCACTTCACAAAGACTTTTTCAAGGTAACCAATTAATATTGTCACTTTACAGATACAGAACACTGTGACTGAGAGATAAGTGCTTAGTACAAGGTCAGCCACGGCAGGCATTTGTTTTAACATTCCGTTTTACTTGCTCTTGTTAAATGACCGGGAGTCATAAACCCTTGCCAACCTACTAAGGACTCCCAAAGATTTACCAGTAGATCTCAAGCTACGTGTTGCCCACCCATGGCGTAGATGGAGAAGCTAGTAACACAAAGGTCATAAATCAGAAAGCCCATTGAACAAGCCAAATCAGTTTTGAGACACAAAAAACGTGCTCCACACAGAGAACAATGCTAAGATGATTATACCAGAGCCTCCCAGCAAGGTGCACCAACAGCTCTGCCAGATACACACACCACACACACCACAATGCACCTTCCATATCTGTCTTAGTGCAAGATTCCATCTTTATTTAGAAGTCTCATTGTTTCACTGGAATTTATTCCCAAGAAAATATGTTTGGGATTGCAAACTCTGGTGACTTTACTGAATCAGCTCTTTAATTAGTCATCATCTGTTCTGCGCCAAGAAGTCCCTTTAATCACTACTTTGCTCTTTGCAGCCAAAACTATTCCTCCCTTTTTTCCCTTTCTTTACTATTTTCACAATTGACTAAAACTACCATGGAAGAACCCAATTGTAACTGAAGAAGTAACTTTTAATTCAACCGAGCAATATTTTCCTCTCTCCTTTCTGCTAACTTCCAAAACAAATCCTATTCCCAGAAATAAAATGCCTCTTTTGCAAAACTTAAAAAGTAGCGATGCAGTAATGAAAAAGGGAAATAATACCGCTATCTCTTAAATATGCATTAAAAGAATAGTTTAAAAACAAGAAGAAAGGGGACTGACACACAGAAACTGTGCAACTGCACTTCATTTTACAGAGTCTGCCCTGACACAGTAAAAGAAGGAAAGGGTGGCTGTACACTCCACCTCTTCCATCTACAAAAAGGTAAGATAAAGAAAAGGTTGCTTATAATTCTTTGAGTGGTCTTCTGTGCATTTGCACATATAGGCCCTGTGTCTACACAGGGTCTGTTGGTGGGAGAATTCCCAAGCTAGACTTTTCCGGTGGGAGCTCCTTCCCTCTCTTCCCTCCCTCTGGTATATCTAGGAGGAGCTCCTGCCCACCAGCACAAGTCTAGCTTGGAAATCTTGATGTCAATAGGCCCACACAGGTATGGAGCCCATATGAGTGATGCCCTGAGAGCATGAAGAAGACTGCAGCTGCAATTCTCTCAAAAAACCTGAAAGAGCACAACAGTGGCATGTGCTCCAGCTGCTCCTATTTAGCAACTACAGTGTGGATTTTAGTTATCTGTTCCTGGTAAATCACTGTCCCTGTTTTGTCGAGAGTTTTGGCCTTTTGGGAATGGTAGGTCAAGATGACATTCATCTGAATGACTAGCACTGTCATTCTTCCCTGTCCAGGTTCTTTGTCTTGAAGCTATATCTGTGAATACAGAGTGGATGAATTTCAACTTTAGATGCATTCACAGATACTCACATATTAACAAAGCAAGCAGCCCCAGACCCTCTGGTTGGAGTGCTTTAGCATGGGTGCATTTATTTCTTTTTTAAATTGACCATAAAATTATAGAATAGTAGAGTTGGAAGGGGCCATGAAAGCCATCAGGTCCAAATCCCTGCTCTTGCAGGACACCAATTTACACCATTCCACTCAGATGACTGTCCCATTTCGTTTCGCTTTGTTCTTTTCTTGATGTGTCTAGTGAGGGAGAGTCCATGAACTGTCTAGGCAACTGGTTCCACTGATGTATTGCACTGACAGTGAGGAAAATTTTCCTGATATCTAGCCTAAATATGGGCTGTTGCAACTTGAATTCATTATTCCGTGTCCTATACTTTGGTATCAGCGAGAAGAGATCTTGACCTTCCTCTTCATGACAGCCTTTGAGGTACTTAGAGGGATATTATGTCCCCCCTCAGTCTTCTCTTCTCAAGGCTGAACATGCCCAGTTCTCTCAGTCTCTCCTCATGGGGCAGTGTTTCCAAACCCTGAATCATTTTTGTTGCTCTCCTCTAGACCCTTTCTAGTTTTGCTGCATCTTTCTTACATCTTGGTGCCAGAGCTGGACTCAGTATTCTAGATGAGGTCTGACTAGTGAGGAGTATAGGGGAGCTAATATGTCTCGTGATTTGGAAGTAATACTTCTATTAACACATTCCAAAATTGCCCTTTTCGCAGCTGTTTTCCCTTTCTTCCAAGGAGCCTCAGGTAGTGCACATGATTCTCTTCCTCCCCATTTTATGCTCCCAATAATTCGGTGAGGTCAGTTGGGCGTAGAGACAACGATTGGCGCAAAGTATCCCAGTGAGTTTCACAGCCAAGTGGACATTTGAAGTTGAATCTCCCCTGTCCTAATCCAACCCTCTGAACACTACACCACACTGGCCCTCCACCAGAGGAGGGGAGCTCTACTGGTACATGGAGCGTGTTCCTTGTGGGGGTCTGTCAGGGGGCTTGCAGATCTTCTGGCTGCATTTCAGGGGGCAACATCTGCCTCTAGGTTTCAGGCAGCCAGATGCAAAAGAAGACCTATGATAGCTGTGCAGAAGATGGAATTTCAGCAGGTTTGACCTATCATACAACCTATACCTGCACATATTCTATACTGAAATGTGGAGCAGCCTTGTCTTCTTTCATATCTGGCCATCCTTGATCCCAAAACAGGCCATTTGGGGGATGGGATGGAAGGGGCCTTGCATTCACTGGAATTAAGTCTTCGTCTTCATCAGAGAGTTCTCAAAGGGGGGGTGGGATTCAGTGGAAGTAATGACAATTACTTTTTCTATATTAATTTAAAACACACAGGCATCCCCCCCCCCACACACACACACACAGCTCCTACCATGGCTAATGTGTGCCAGCAGAACTCTGGAAGTGGCAGACAAATCTCCACTTTGCATTCCTCACCCAAGCCCATTTAGCTTTATGTCGTGAAGCACCAGGCAGTGCCAAACCGCTGTCACACCTTCTGTAATAAGAGGTATGGGTCAAATATGCTGACAATTTTGTTTTTCTAATACACATTTAATATTCCATCTTGGCTTTTGTAACTGTGGCAAAAATTGGCTACTGTGGGTTCTGTAAAGTCATTTAATATAGCATGCAATGGAACAGGGTGTTAAGAACGTGAATGAGTTGCAAAGGTCTCTAATGGTGATCTTTAGTTCATGAACAGGGACCCTGTAAATGGATCCCTCTTTTTGTCTCTGAAATGTTAGAGGGTACATTGAGGTGTGACCACAGCTTCCATCCCAGCATTGAAAGACCAGCTGAAATCCTCACTGGCCATCTAAATCTTTTGCAGCGTTGGAGCAGTGACCTTGACCTTGGACCTTGTCTCCATTGACCTTGGATGCCAGTAATCCTGCAAGTTTGGGGGTTTATAGGGAATCAGATGGGACTACACTGTATAGGCATCCATCAATGCATGGTCTCCGAGCAACTCACAGAACACAGGATAAAATATAGAATTAAAATAAAATTATCAAAAAATGAATTTAAAAAGTCCTCATCTCATGCTAAAAGGAAGGTGCCAGCAAATCTCTCTGGGAAAGCTATTGGATACCCATAGGAAAGGCTATTTCCCCCTTGGTTGAAGAACAAGGAGCAGAACCTCTAAAGAAAATTTTAATGTTTAGGTAGATATATGTGGAGGAGGAAGAGTGATCTTTCAGGTAACCTGGTCCCAAGTTAAGAGCTTAAAGGACAAAACTGTGCTTTGGTGGACATGGATTAACAGTACATCATGTCTGGAAGAAGTAGGAATGGTTAACCACACCTTTCCACAGTCAATCATGCATTTATCCCATGATGATCAAGCAGAAAGTGTTTTCATGCACTGCAAATTTAGCGGAATGATCCCTCCACTTACCACTGAGACAATTAACTAGTTGCGTACTGCTATCTTGCACAGGAAAACAAATTGGCAAGTCAAGTCAGAACTTGCAGGACAGACAAGATTTTCCGACAATGATCTTGTAGTAGCAATTAGAAAATATATCTCAGCTAGATTTATTAAAATCTCCTTCCCATTTAAACATTAAGTTGTTGCATACATAACCTCTTGGGTATACAAGATAAATAAGTAACAATGGCTTCACAAATTCTGTACAAAATTAACAATGTTGCTTCTTTGTGGGATCTAACTTTGCATCATCTCAAACATGAAAAATGCATGGTTGTTCCCAAGAGATATTTTAAGGAAATCAGTAGAAATATTAAATTACTTTCAAGAGGAAAATTTAGTGAGACATGATTTCTCTTTGTCCTAGACCAATGATATAGACAGATTAAAAGACTCACTCTATATACTTTCATTTCATTTTGAATGTCAAGGATGATTAGCAGCACTTAAAAAATATACGAGTTCTAATTCTCATCACAGTTTGAAGCTTCCTATGGAAAACCCTTGAGAAGTAATGAATCAAAAATGCTTCTGTCTCTACACCTACTGTTTACTTCCAATAATCCACTAAAATTGCAGTGTGTAATTCATTGTAATTTTATGTTCATCTTGTCACTGTAGCCAGTTTGATTAGGGTGCCTGTCATGAAACAGACACACATGATACTCCTCTTATAAATAAAAGAACTATACATGGCAAACTGCAGATTAGCCATGTTTGTTAAGGCATGTTGAAGGTCAAATGTCAGTGCAGATATTCACAGGGACAAATCTTGCAACCGACTGAGAAGGTGTCGGGAAAGCGACGTCGGTTCCCTCTTTGTTGTCAGATGAAGATATCTTTATTCAGACAGAGTCTGGCATATAAACCTGCCTATTGCTGAAAGGTGTGTGTGCACATATTAATTGGTTGGGTGCTATTCCTTTCTTTTTACTGCTGCATTTTAATTGTTCTGAATTTCTATGTCCTAACTGAGATTAATTTTATGTGTATCTTACTACTGATGGCCTTCACAAGTACCATTTTGGCCAAAATAAAAGTTGTGATATGCATTCAAATAAATAAATACGTATCTAAGGAGCTCAGAGCCCTTTTCAGTGGAAGTCTAAGAGGTCTGCAAGCCCCATTCTCCTCTAGACATTGAGGGATGCTACGACTACTGTGTGTCTCTTTCAGTTCTAGTAGATGGCTCCCAAACAGCCTTCTGCTCTTCTTCATCCCTCACAATATGCTGTGATTGCTGTGTTGTGCAAGAGAAATCTTGCTCCCATAGATTCCATTGCCAGGGAGATGCAAAGGTCCAAGTTCCCAGAGACACACCTTAGACTGCACTATACCACAGCAGCCTGAAGATGGGGGCTCACATGCGTTAATGCTGCTCCATACAAAAGAACTTCCTCCATAGTGAAAACCAGCCTGCCAGTAAAAAAGTTTGATATTCTCTTGCTCAACACATTTAAGCAGGAATAAAACACATCTAGGAATTCTGCAAAACATGATAAAAATGAACTTGTTCAAATAGTACATCTTGAACAGTCAGGCTGTTCATCAGTGATAACTCTTCGACTAGCAATTTGTATTTGTGCAGCACATCTAGATCTGTAGCAGGCAGAACAAAATCCTGGCATTGTTCTAATGATGCTTTTTGCTCCAGAGGTAGAACAAAGTCTACGTAACAGCCTTCAAAGGGGGAAAATTGCACTGCAGTATAGATAGGCCAAAGAGGAAGACAAAAATATGGCACTGTGTGTCACATATTGCAGGGATAGTCAACCAAAACAACAAAAAACAAAACCAGACACGAGCATTAGAATCATAGGATAGCAGAGTTGGAAGAGGCCAAGAAGGCCATATGGTCCAATCCCCTGTTTAGTGCAGGACTCCAGGCTAAATCATCCCTCTCAGATGGCTGTCCAGCTGCATTTTAAATGTCGGTAGTGTGGGAGAGCCCACACCCTCCCTAGGACATTGGTTCCCAATGTTCAGCCAGAATCTAGCTTCCTCTAACTTGAGGCCATTATTCCATGTCCTGCACTCTGGCATGCTTGAGAAGATATCCTGATCTTCCTCTGTGTGACAACCTTTCAAGTAACTGAAGAATGTTATCATATCTCCCCTCAGTCTTTTCTCCTCAAGGCTAAACACACTCAGTTCTTTCAATCTCTCATCACAGGGCTTTGTTCCAGTCCTGGATCATCCTTGCTGCTCTTCTCTGAGTCCTTTCAAAACCCTATCCAAAATTGTTTAAGTGCACCTAACACACGCACTCTCTCTCTCCCAAGCTCCTTCCATTCCCCTTCTCTCCCTCCCCACCCCCATATATGGATTTCTTAATCTTTTAAGTCTTGGTTTTAAAGCAGCGTAAACTTTCCACACATACAGGTGCTTATTTCCTCAGATGGTTCTGCCTCCAGTGCAAGTGCTTCAGAAGACTTACAGTAAGATTAAATAATGGTTGCAGTGCTAAGACTAAGAAACTTACCCTAAGAAAATCTATGGGAAGAACATTCTCAATCTTCTTCTCTCCCCTGCTGCCCCTGAGTCCCCCAAAGCCTCTTTTCAGGGTCCAGGGACCTCCTGAGCAATGTAAGAGCAGGTTATAAAGGGCTTCTTGAGGAGGAGGCGGCAGCAGCAGAGGAGGAGGAGGCGGCAGCGGATGAGGAGGAGGAGGAGGAGGAGCAGGAGATTGTCACCAGTCAAGCTGGTGCCTTCAGATAGAAAAACTTAAGGAAGTTCAGGGAAAGAAAATTTCCTACAGCAGCCCTCCAAACTTCCTCTTCCTTCCCTGGAATCTCCTTAAAGTTGCATTTCTGTACACACTTACCTAGAAATAAGACCCATTGGAACTGCTTGTGAATGGTCATGTGTAAGATCACACTGAAAATTAATTTATCCTACAGTCCAAGCCAGAGAGATTTGAAAGTGGTAGGACTGAGAATAATGCCTGCATGCCATGCTCTTCTTTGCCTTCTTGACTCCTCTAAATAAACAGGTTTTGTAGGCATTGTACGAGTACATACACCTACTTGCAGCACTACAAATGCCTAGAAACCTGTGAACAGAGGTGAGAATGCAAATGAATGTCCAGGCCACAGGCAACCAGGCCTTCATCCTGCTACTTAAAAGCCTTCCTCCATATTCTCCACCCTCCACCACAGTGGGCTGTCCAGATGGCAGCTTGATGCGCTGCCTTATCAGCTGCTGCCAGTCACACAGGTACCAAAACAGGTCTCAGTGATGGCCTTCGTGCTCCTCAGAGAAATAAGTACCGTCAGCTTCTGCCTTGGCTTTAATTCTCAGGCACACTTCATAGAACTGACAAGCAATGAAGAACTCCTTGAAACTCAATCTGTCAGTCATGCTGTGTGCTGCAAGCGGATCTGATCCAGCAGCCTTTACAGTTTTCCACAAAGCATGTCTGTCAGTCTTTTGTAGCAATGTACAGAAAGCCAACTTAAGAAACGAACTCTGCAGTCCTATCCATGTTTGCTCCAACAAGCCATTGAGTTTAATGGGACTTTCTCCCAGATACACATGTTTGGGATTGCACATTAAACCAACTGGAATTGAATCAGTGGTCCTGTACTTTATACAGTTAAGAACAGTGCTTGGAAGGAGGACCACATCCTGAAGAATAAGCCTAGATAAGATCAGGACAAGAAAAGTTTGGAAGTGACTTTGTGACAGGATTCAATAAGTACTTCTGCAGAATGCAGTAAAATGGAAAATTGCCTTGGAAGCCAGTCACAAACGCACATCTGATCCCACTTCCTCTGCAAGAGAGCTGTGCTCTTGAGATCTGCATGCAGCCACAGCACCCACTAGAGAGCAAAACAAAGCAGCGAGATATCACTGCTCCATCTGTACTCTCTGAATCAGTCCAGGCAAAGTTCTAAAGCAAGAATGAGGCACGCATATTTGAGAAGCAAAACTGAACAATGCCAAGTTATAAACATGATGAAAAACAAATACATTACACATAAATGCAAAACAAAAAAAATCAGAAGACAGATCATCTCATAATTCGGATATATAGAGAAAGCAGGGTCCATGGGGCTAAAACCAATGTTACATGAAGAGAAGCCCCCTCGCACCAAGAGACTTTCTTCTTTTCTCTAAAGCATAATGGGATACAGTCTTATACAAATATATTTCAGATTTAAACAACAGTCACAACATGACAAACAATGCCTGTTGTGAACAAGAAAAATATGCAACTATAAAATATGCTGTACAAACAATCTGATACACAGTGAAGAAATACACAATACTGATAGCACTGAAAGGGAGAAAAGCACACGTAAGAAGAGTTCCACAATTCTAATATACCAAAAGCTCTGCTACTCCATAGTGTGTGGGTTTGCCGATCTATTTTGTAAATCCTTAATTATTAAAAGAACTGGAGCGAGTTTAACATTACTGTTTTGTCTTTTAATGCAACTGTGCCTCAGTGTCTTACACTAGTGATTTTATATCATTTTTATTGTGCAGAATCAACACATATTTAAATTAAAATGATTTGTTTCAGCTCTGCTCTGGAACAAATGCAGCTAGAGGAACAGAACAAAGCTGGAAAAAGTAATGCCTCCAAAAACTCAAAAATAGAAATACCAGCCCATAATTTAGTACAAACATGGGGAACTCCGATCCATGCACAAAGTAAGGCCATCCTGCATTCCCCATCTGCTCCTCCAGCTTTAGTTCTAAGCCCTCATTCAAACCATAAGGATGAACCATATTTTATTTAGAAATTCAAAGGACTTGTGCTAGGGCTTCGGAATAAGTCTGCACAGTGAAAAGTAAGAAAACCACACAATACATATTTTCCCCAGAAGACTTTGCATCTGACATGACTCAGATCAGTGATTTAGGGTTCAGGGTAGTTTATTAACCGCACCAACAACCCACCCTGGCTTGTAATGCAAAGCTGCTGTGCAGCCCTACCAAAAATGCAGGCTAGCATGCAACTAGCCCATAGTGGCTTAGTATTACATGCAAAGTGACCTTGGCACCAACTGCAACATAACTTATCTCTCAAATATTTATCTAAAATAGAGTGATTTAATTTTCCACATTTTTCTCTTATGCTTACCTCCCTCAGTTCTAAGAGAACCATTTGTGCTGACGTGCTGTGACTGAACTTTTCACTCATCTCTAAGCTTGTTACAAAACCGAGGAAAGCAAACCAGAAAACAAACCAGAAAATTTTCCCAGCTAAAAACAGGGAGAAAAACAAAAATCAAGAGGTGTTTCATATAAGGAGGCTGGTAAAAGGAAGAAGAACTGCTGGGCTACTGTCCCCTTGTCCTGTTGATAATGCAAATGAGATGAAGTATTATAAAAAGTAAACAGGACCCACAAAAGAAAAGTAGGCATTTTCTCCCTTGTTTTCAAGGGAAGTGTGGCTCAGAAAAGCTGGCAAGTACTCAGGTAAATATATGACTTCTCAATACACAGATACTAACCAATCATTAGAGAATTTCCTGTTTTGTGTGAAATGTATGTCAGAAGTTCATAATGTGTGACCGATATGAGAGTGAAAATGTAGAAACTCCAGGCCATCCCACCTGTCCTCGCGGAATCACAAGATGCTACCTTGTTTGTAAGAGGACAATGGGCAGGTCCTCACGGACTTATCTGCTCCATTTTTTACAAGTTCAGTGATATCACATGCATACTGGATTTTAGGTAGAATTCTGTGCATGTTTAGACAGAAAAGAACCTTGTATCTCTCAGCAATCCCTAGCCAGCCATTTTTCACTCTGTCCAAAAATACAAAGATCTGCACCTTAGTCTTAAAATGAGGACAATACATCTAGAATTAAATTTAGGATATTTAAAGTCATGTTTTGCTTGCAACCACTTTGTCCACCTGTTTGCTCAATGTTCTTACATCATGAAATGTAGAAACTGCTTGAAATTGTATAGTACAAGCTGAAAAAACACCTCTGCTTTCAGAGTCCTTTATGTCTAAAATTTTTGTGTTCATAAAACTGCCAATTCCTAGGTGATATAACGTACCTGGAATATGGCATAGATCTGAGATGTTCTACCTACAAAATTCCCATATCCCAGTAGCCCTAGACAAGGACCAAGCAGCCACAACCAATCTTTCAATAGCAAAGCTTTAAAATTGGAAAGACACGGATATGGAGGAAATGATCATTTAGTGGCACCTTGTGTTGCATTTTTTTTGTCTTTTGTCTTTTCTGAGGGAGAAGACCCAACATCAAGAAAACTACATTTTACCATCCCTGTGGAATGTTGGCTGAGTCCCTCAGAAATGCTCCCTGTAGGAAGCTCCACCAGCCAGAGGCGCCCACTCTCAGTTTTCAAACATCTAACATTTATGGTATGTTGAGCTACTCTGGATACCCCTGCAATATACCAAGTGCATCTTTCCTCAGAGTTCTTTCTCTACTTGCTTTCTTCCCTTGTCCACCAATAAGTCTTCTCCTTGTCTCTCTCTGTCACTGGATTTAAACACTCTTTGGCTCCATGTATCTTTCCAGTATCTGTCTCTTACTTTGGCTTGCCACCATCTCAACACAAATCAATAGTTTGGTCTATGTTTTTAGCTCATGGTCCCATGCAAAATAGTAGTCTTCCTCCTGCTTTTGCTCCCCATCTTCTATCTCCGCTTCCCACTTCTCAGCCCCTTGCTTTAAGCCTTGGACTCTCCTTTCTATTATCCTTATCTACCAGCTCTATGCACGAGTTCCTGTCCCATACCTCCCTCCAGCCTAGGGCCCACCAAAAGACTTTCTGCTGGTGTTCCTGAGACATTCCTGGTTCTAGACTTTCTTCTGCCTGGTCCCCAACTCTGCAGTGCTCATTGGCTAATATCCACATTGGCTAACACCCCAACACCCACCAACTGAGTGGAAGTTCCAAACAAAGGCACCTATATATATGTAACTGCATATGCACAGGTGCATCATACAATCAGGACCCCAGTCACTGAAGAATTCCATTGACATGGAGCACCCAAGCACACGCAAATATATGGGCACAGAAAGAAATACCCCTTATATGATGTCCTGTCTCTTGTGTGGATGCCAGGGAGCCAGTGACTGCACCTTGCACAAAGAAAGGACTGGACAGTGCTAGAATACAACCTGCATAGCTGATAAGAATGGGAATATTAAATAAGCTCCAACATATTTATTTTCAAATCTGATCCAAGACCAAAAGGCAATGAGTACTAAATGAACTACTGAATAAAGCACATCTGACAGAAACAATGGAACACTTGACCCCACGTTAATTGAACTTTTCTTTTGTCTGTGCCAAACAATGTCCCACAGCCTAATAAACTTGCTTCTGTTCTTATTAATTAACTAAGGTTTGGCGAGTAGAACTGCTACGTTTCATTATTTCAGAGGTGAAAAGAAATGAGCAACTGAAAGGTTCTATGAAGAAAAAGATCCCAGAAACCTACCCCACTGCCTTCCTTTTTGCTTTTTATCACCTAAAAGGTACGTATATGAAATGGAAGCTGGGCAAGAAACACTTTTCAGCTGTAGTGAGGTGGAAGCAGACTCACACTTGGAGGGCGACCACTAGAGCCATGGGTCACCCCAGAGATAGGTACATAAATGGCATCAAGCTTGGGGTGAGAGGGTTATTGTTTTCCAGAAAACAAACAAAGAGCATCTGGTTGACTTGCTGGGCCCTTTGCAGATTTGGACTGTTTGTCAGCCATATATTCATTTCAATATCATAAATAAGAAGCATGGATTGGAACACTAAACAGCCATTCCTGAACTCCCAATTATTCCAGGATCTGCTGTTCTTCCTGCAAGTGAGCAGCTCCAGCCATCTAGATGGTAGCTCAGCAACCTGGGTTCTCTCACATGCCAAGTAGGTCAGCCAAACTGGCACAGCCTTGATGGGGCAGCCTAAGATTGCAATCTGTAGCTTGAAAACTACTGCAGGGTTGGGATTTTCAGCTTGCTCTTCCATGGCTAAGCTACAGCTCTGAACTCGAGCTTGTCCTCCCGCATTGCTTTCTGTCTACGAGACAGTTGCCCAACACATGCTTCCAGCTCTCGGAAAACTTATTGCCAGCTCCTTAATGGGGAAGGGGAGAACTGATGCGAACCTTCTCACCCACTGAAATAATGTGAGGGGGTTTCAGGGTCACAGTCCATAGAGCTTCAATATAAGGGTGGAGCTTGCTAACTCCTTTTGAGTGGAGGACCTCTACCCGTTCTCATTACTATCAAATATGTAGTCCATGCATGGTGGAAAAAGAGGAAATGCATCACCACAAAGGAGAACAAAAGAGGACATCAATTTGCATAATATTTGTATATTATAGATATAGGGTCAAACTTAGAAAAGTTATTATAATTTAAGAAGAAATGCAATATATCTCAGTATAGCAGAAAAGGCTGATTAGCTGTCCATGTGCTTCCTCAGTCTGCTTTCGAGGGACTACCTCTTGATGGACAATTTCCAGGCTCCTGATCTCTCTCTGTATGAGTCCTTGACCTCATCTCAAACCCTTTGGACAGAGGATGCCTCCAGAAAGAGGACTGTCCTCTGTGTTGTCCTTTGTAAAGCAAGGCAGCTGGCCACATCAGCAATCAATGGGAGGTACAGCGGACTACCCACCACAGCCCATCATGGGTGCTTTTAATATGTGAAAGAGGTTCATTAGAATGCCCCTTCTCTGTTCCCTAGATAGTGACCCACTTCTCGGCCTAGTGAAACGAGGTTGAAACCCTCGCCTCTCTAAAGCTTTCATCTTCACCTTCCCTTACCCCATTCCAAGCATCCCAAATCTAATTTTCTAAAACATAGATTACTTGGACTGGGGCAAGGTCCCACACCTGCCTGCCAAGCGCTCCAGAACTATGCATCCCTGCCACTGCCAAGCAGAGGTACATACCTCCTGTTCAAAGAGCAGAGGAAGAGAAGTGTCATCGACCAGCAAGAGTTGCTGGAACTTCTGGCACCACTGGAGACTTGCTGGTGTGCAGATAAGTTTTGGTGATCTAGAAGCAGAGTGGAGGTGGCCACAGGGTCAGAAGGAAAATGGGAGGTGGGGGGAAGTTTGGCAACAAGTGAGGAGGCTCATGGCCATGCAACTAGAGCAGCAAAATACCATGCCTCATCACCCATTCCCACCCAGTCAGTCACAAACTGCCTGGCCCACCCTGTGATCTTTTATTAGCACAGTGAGGTTGAAGGAGGATGGGCACAATGCCCCCCTTCAATGCAGCACGTGCAAGCCACCATTTGAAAAGGACAGGGTACGTCATGGTGGTCACCATTTTAAAGGAACCAGAGTGAGCTTTGTTTTGTTCTCAGTCCAGTTCAACCTGAGGCTCTACAGGCAGGTCTCCCATGTGACCTCAGCACTGTAATTACTGACTCCCCACCTCCTGGCAGTAGGAATGTATCTTGCCATGAAGGAGAGGACAGGTAATGGGGATGGGAAGAAATTAAGGAATTTTATCTGTGTACCAACTGGCAAAGATAGTGTGGGGGTGGGGCTGCCTTCCCCACTGCCAGGTTCTTTCCGTTGTCATCTGAACTGTCAGTAAATTCTTTGTGGGCGCTTCATGGTATAACATGTGTGACTATGTCAACTATGCAAGCATGATAGGCAGTGGGCAGGATCCATGGGTGAGGGAGAATTGCCTTGGGTTCTCCATGACATCATGGTGGGGATTCCCATGAGAAAGCTTTTAGACCTGACACCAAGGATAGCTCAGCAAGCCAGCCATGTCTAGGATGGTAGAAAGGGTGGTTTGCAGCATGGTGAACCTGCTATCCACTACTGGCATTCCCAGCATAGAATCATAGAATTGTGGAGTTGGAAGGGGCCATGAAGACCATTGGGTCCAATGCGCTGCTGTTGCCAATTCACACCATCTCACTCAGAAGGCTGTCCAGTTTCTTTTTGAATGTCTCCACTGTGGCATGTGAGCCAGGAAGGGGAAACGGGAGAACAGGCAGCCTGACCAATAACTGAATTCACACACTGTGTCATGTGAGACCTGTGACCAATTTATTTTCCCAGTTAAGTCCATGTGTCTAATTTGTTCTCTGTTCTTTGCCATCTGCACCCAAATAAGCACTGCCCATACAATCCAGATTTGAAATATTGTGATCCAGATGTGCAGGTCATGCTTAGTTCAACATCTGCAAAAAGGTGAGGCTTAGAAATCTATTGGGAAGCATGAATGCAAATTATAAACATCCATGCTGTTATTATATGAATACTGTACCAGTCACTCCTTAGAATTTAGTTCACCAAATTGGGCTGAGAGGTTCATAACAGTCTTTCTAACTGCCCTTTATTTTTAACCATTCATAGAAGTACAGTGCTGAAGAACTAGAGAACAGTTGCAATAACATTGTTTTCCTGCAGAATTTATTCAAAGCAGGTGGCTTTATAGCCTTTGGAACTAAATGAAAATCATAATTCATAATACTGGTCTAAATTACAGAAAGGTAAAGGTAATGCATTGAGAGACAGCCTTGGTGGAGAAAATATATGCTTCCTTCTATATGCTTCTCTAGAACTGAGTTATATCTGAGGACTACAGCATCTTCACACTCACAGAATTCCATTGGATATTGGTTTCCACTTCAGAGATAATTTGATATGGTGAAGTGTACTGGCAGTTACAGTGACACTCATTTCATGGAGACATATAAATACATCTTGATGGTTGGTAGCAACTACAATTGCCTTTTTCCAATCATCTCTTTCTATGTATTTTTCTTGTGGGTGCACTTCTTTTATCTGTGGCTAGACATCACCAAATATACAGGATATACATCACCCTAAATGCTAACCTTTTTGGTTCATTGTGTTTTCTGTTCCATGTATGCCAGTTTTGATTGGGCAAGAGAAGAACGACATCAGACAAAAATATTAAGTGTTTGAATGTTATTGGCTAAAGGCCAGATCCTGCAACTTGTGTATTTCAAACCATGCTGTTGAATGATTAAGGAAAACATTTCCTCATTGTTCATTTGGAACCGGTGGACCGTATTTTGTTCAGGTTCATAGTAAAGTCTCCTGTTCAAGACTGGAACTCACAAGATGGAGATAGTGAAACGAACAAGCAAGCAAACCAAACAACAACAACAAAAACAAAAACAACAAAAACCCCCTTAGAAAGAGACGGTGGTTGTGCCAAGAAGCTGCCATGAAGCTAAAACCTTCTTATTTTCTTCCAGAGTAGAAGAGGTCATTGATGTTATTTTGGAAGAGAATGAATTATATTTCTTACAGCAAGTGAAAACATACCCTTGAAGGTACTAGATGGTGTCTGCACACACTGTAAAGATTCCAGTGAAAATCAATTGCAACAAATATTCAACCTGCATGTCCAAAAGAAAACTGGGCGCTTTTCTGGCTTTGTGTAGCTATGTAGCACACTTGAATACGGTGCAATATAACGGTGATATCCAGACTTTCAAGTGGAAAAGAAAAATCTGCCTGTGGACATAACATCATAATACCCAATTTATTTGCAGAATTCATTTCACAGTCTTGTCTCAACAAGAACCCTTGGTAACTTCACTGCTGATGAGTTACTGAAAAAGTGTCAGTACTGGGCTGAAGTGAGAAGATGACAGTGGTGATGATGATGATGATGATGATGAAGACATTAAATATATTGGAAGAGTCACAGAAAGATTCAAGGACACACAAGTCAGAAAATAAGGGAAGAATGGGAAGAGAACAGCCTGGGAAGCTCTGCATAGTCTCTCTATGACTAATTCTAGTGCCCACAGAACCATATAGGGCAGGGCTGCAGAATTTCTTTTAGCCCAAGGATCCCATCCACTCTTGGAAAAGCATTTGAGGGCTCCATTTGAGTGGAGGGAAGGGCTGAAGGCAAAAAGGCATAGGACCAAATATGCCAACCCTCCAAATCAAGCATACATTCACATATTTTTTTATGGCCAGTAACTAAGCCACAAGAAAGGCATTTCAACCTTTAAAAATGGGGAATGACTGCATAAAAGCTAGGAAACCACTACATGATATGCGATTGTAGGTAAGGGCTATGATCTTTTGTGGAACCCTGGAAAGCTGGATTAGGGCCCTGGATGTCAAATTTGGCCCCCAGGCCTGATATTCTGCACTTCTGATAAAATGATGCTCCCTACCCAGTCAGCTGTGGGATGCATGTTATGAAAAGATCCACACTCTGCAGTATAAACAGGGTTCAGAAGAGAGAGAGCAAAAGGGGTCACTTATCAGTTATACAGAATATTCCTAAATATTATTTTGTCTTTAGAGAGATACCCAGCAAATGGTGGCGATATTTGATCTCTTTAATACTTAATACTATCCCCCCTGCCACAGTGATCCCAGATTTGTCTAACATGCAAATATGGGGAGGACTGACAGAGAGCATTGATCTACTGAGGTCACAGTGACCTTTAATGTGCATTGAGAGATGTCTGTTCCCGATGCTTCCTCCTGGGAGAATGGAGTATTTGGAAGAGGTTTTGCACAGGCAAGAGGTGGCACAGATTTTCCTTTTACCTTCCAATCCTTGTGCTGGTGAATAGAGGACCTATGCACAGATATCTGTAATATCATGTTAGGCAACTGTTTTGATGCATGAAAGATACATTTTTTAAAAAAAGCTATACCAAAGGCATCCTACAAAACAACCAGAAATCTTCATATTGAACAAAACCACTGCACTGTCACTCAGGTGAGGTATGTGTGAGAGGGAGAGGGAGAGATTTTCTCAAGGCACATTAAATAGATAATCTTCTGATGATCAATTGTCCACAGTGTGAAACACACCACTTTCTGTCCCCCTACACACACACAGCAATACCCCACGCGAACATTCGAGCCCTTTTCCTTTCTACTCTGTTAGAACTAATGCTACTTACAGTAAGGGTATCAACAGCTTGCTGGCACTCTATGGTCTATAAAAAGGTCATCCATGCTTAGAGGGCTTGCAAAAGTAAATATCTGAGAGCCATTATTAAAATAAACTCCCATGTCCTAGAGCATTGATATCAGATTAGAGATGCCAGACCATCTATACTGCATGAGAAGCTGAATTTCATGAGCTTCTGTATTTTTGACACATGAAGCAAAAAGGGGAGAGAAAAACATTAATATCTCTAATTCTCATGGATTTTAAAGAAGGATGCCATCTATATTCATCAGTAAGTGTATTTGCCATGCCATAAGAAAGGAATGAACGAGGTTGCCAAATGAAGAATATAATTAATCATGTCACTATTGACACAGATATAATTTAATAAATATTCAATAATAATAATAATGTGCACAGATTACATCCATAACACCCTATAGATAAATGAATATCTCCAAGGTTTGTGGTTAACAAGTTATTGCTTATAAAACACAATCCAATTACCCTGAATGACATTTCTATTGCAAATTACCTTAGAATCAGTGAAGATCCCATGCTATGATAAAACTCATCCCGGAGAGATGTAGTTCTTAATCAACATGTGAAACAATCCTTATTGATAGCCAATGTCACCTTAATCAGACTTGAGTCCAGGCAAGGTAACGGCAGCCAAATGCGGAAAGTCATAAAATAGCATCCTTTGAAAGTTCAGAGATGGTGCAAAATGTCATATCAACAAAAAAGCTAAGTACAACTACATTCTCCTTCAGCCCTGCTATATGCTTATTGTTCATGCATCCCCCAGGCATTGTGTTTTTAAAATGCCAGTAGGCTGGGGAATACACTAATATCTCTTCAAAGTGTTTGTGTGATAGATATGTTTAACAGACTACGCCATGAGTTCAAGGGATTCATTTCCCATCAATTATCACAACATGTAAATTGTCAAAAACTAAAACAAAAAATTAACACTCCTGCATCAACCACTGTCACAAAGCATTAAGAGCAAGGACAGAGTATAAAATTCTTCTCACTGTTTTGGCTTAAAAATCATGCACCATAAAATGCAAAACTATTTAAGTAGCTACGCCCTCCAAAAGTATATATTCTGATTTGAACATAAACATAATGTCCAAATTGTTAATTCATTTGTAACACCAACACCTAATATGTATATTGTTACTATGTGACACTACCCTATGCAATTGGCTTTTTGGATCCTATTTGGATCTTTGGAATCAGAATTGGGTAGCTAAAGCAGCCTTTCCAAAACATCTGGATGATATCAGGTCATGAAAGCCTAGCTTAAAGGGAATTTAGCCCATGATTTGTACAAAGTCTCAGCTTTCCACCCCCACCTGTCATCCTACACAATCCACCATGCTGCTGGCATACAACAGGTATGTAGCAGAAAGGCTCAAACAAACAACAAAAGTGTAAATAAAATCACAGAAACATTGGAAACTTATAGTAAGTAAGACCATTGGTCTATCTAGTTCAATATTTTTTACAGCTAAACAGGGCTGTAAACAAACGTCTGTCCCAGCAATTCTTGAAGGTGACTCAGAATGAACCTGTAAATACAAAGATTAGATTAAGCTTTTGAATGCAAAGATTAGGTTCTGCAACTGAGCTATCATCCTTCCACACTGGGTGTTAATCATTTTCAGGCACTGCCCTGCATTAGTTCCATTTCCTTCTGTTGTTGTTGCACCCCACAGGTAAGGAAAAGATCAGTCTCAGTCTCCTTTCTGATTTCCCTTCTGGAAAGACAAGTGTTGGGAGTGAATTCCTATGCCAGTTGTCCCCATCCTGGTGTTGGAGCACAACTCCCTGCATTCTCCATCCAACATAGTTGTTGCAGTCTGATACATCTGGAGGACATCAAGCCAGGGAAGGCTGTCATACCCTATGGGATGAGCAGGAAAGTGTCTGGTTTGATCTGTAGACACAAGAAGAAGCAATCTGCTTATTCTGTTGGGAATTCAGCACAATCAGGGGCCCAGCCCTTTCCCCGCAAGAAATGACAGGAAAAGGAAGTAAGATGGCCTGCAAGAACAGCACAAGTCCGCTTAAAAACTGCAAAGGGGGGTTGAGGGCATGTATTTAACTTTGCATTGGATGAAGAAATCTCAAACCATGGAACCTTCCCTAGGAAGGATTCCAAGTTCTACCAGTCCAAAGCTGTTGTGCACCTATTAATTATTTTCCTCCTTAGTGGACTTTTCTTCCTGGCAAAATGAAAATGTGTGAGGACAAGAGAAGGTCAGAAACAGAAGACAATTGCACCTGGACCACTTATAAAATCCCATTGGAAGTGTGGCAACTCCAGGAGAAATGTGTCTTCTGGAAGCACTCTGTGGCTCAAACTGATCCTGAACAGACATGCTTGATCAAACATTCAGCTCCCAAGGTGGGTGCCCTTCTAGTTCCTCCCCACATTTCAACTGTTATTATGCACTTAAGCTATGTAACCAAAAATAAAATGGTATTCAAAATGACCTGAGGAATAAGGTAAGCTTCACAATTTAGGGTTTTTTTCCTAAATGAATAAGCTTTTTCAGCTTTTTAATTAGATTATTAATTACTGGTTCATCAAAATAGCTGATATCATCTCAAGCAATTGCTTGTAGTTTTATTACTGAAAGTTACTTATGTTAGTGCAATTCTGTACTCCCACTTTTAACTAAAATATGTCCGTATTACAAGAGGGTTGTTGTTTAAGCTGTAATCATTGCACAGCAGCAAAAGTTAGATCTAGCAAGGGTGATCCACCCAGATCTAGCAAGGGTGATCCATGTGCAGAAATCAGTCTTGTGTGTGAACTATTCTTGTGGATTCCTGACCACACTCATAAAAGAGTGCAATGCAGAGTAGGAGGAGGAAAAGGACATTTCAAGGGGTCTGTGCCCATGGCCACTGTTCTTACACAGAGTTCTGTACCCAAGGGTTCTAACAAAGGACTGTTTTTGGGCGATAAGGAGAAGAGAAAGTATTAAACGAAGTACTGCCTTTTCTCTTGAAATAGGTTATCAGCACTGGCATAGTGGACAGCGCCCTCCATTAGTCATAGTCAGGAAAGGGTGAGAGAGAGAGGGAGGGAGAGCTGTGCACAAAAAGGAAAATAACCATTCATTAGAAATGGATAAATCTGCCAATTTTTATTTCTCTTCTTTTCTCAATTGTCCACTCTGAAGTTTAGTTTGTAATGAACAATGATAATTCTTAAATGTATTATATTTTAATAATTTTCTGTTTCATTGGCTTAAAAAGTCATAAGTTTGTGTACATTTTTCCAAACATATGCATTTTTGTATCCAATATATACTTTTAAAAAGGATTTTTATATATAATGCAGGGGATATTATATACAGTACATCTGAATATTACTTCTCTAATATACACATTCTTATGTACATCTCTTGATTGGAAAGTGCAAATTTTGAAGTTTCAATTCATATACTCATTCAAGAACGCAAAACCAGGTAAATTGGATTAAATTGTGAACTGAACAAATTTCTCCCTCTTGCCTACTGGTTGAGTGTTCTCTTAAGTAAAAGAAAATGCATCCAGGCCCCTGATATGGTTCCTTCATCATAATTTGATAATCAGCTCAATTCCCACTGAAAATGATTATGGGAGGGGTTCCCATTTTTCTTTTACGAAGATGTGACATTTATTACCCACTAATTAATGGATGATTTCACTCCTATATGCTCTAAAATGTCAGAATCTGGCAGTGCATTAGGATTAAGAGATACCTTTGAAAAATAAGTAATAATTTGCAAATCAGAAGATACTTTACACTCTTCTGATCCACCAAAGGCTGATAGTGATGAGCTTGGCAGATCCCGATAAAGGCTTCTGTTTTTACTTCTTCACGTTCTCCCTATTTTAGCATTCAGAGATGAGTAAAATATTCATATCTTATAGGTATGTATGTGTGCAAAACTACTCATTGTCTTTATTGAGTATAAGAAATAACTAAAAACATCCATATTTATTTTTGTTTTTTTATTTATATTTCGATTTATATCCTGCCTTTTTCCTACAAAGGGCTCAAGGCAGCTTACATCATTCTCCTCCTCCATCTTCTCCCCACAACAACAACCCTGTGAGGTAGGTTGGGCTGAGAGTCTGTGACTGGCCCAAAGTCACCCAGTTGGCTTCATGGCTGAGCGGGGACTAGAACCCAGATCGTCTGAGTTCCAGTTCCATGATCTTAACCACTACACCACACTGGTTCTCTATATCCTATTGGATGCAGAACACAATTCTAATACTATTTGTGCTGGATTTTCCAGCAACTCTTGTCTCAGCTCACTGGCAAAAGAACAATCAGAGTGTTCACTCTTTTCCTGTTTTTGCTTCCTGAGGCAAAGGACCAGATCCATATATAAATTTGGGGGGAGGGAGCCAACTGGATTGGCAGTTGAATCTTAGGATCAGACTAAACACTGCTTTAAAGACATAGCTAGCAGCTACAACTTTTCTTTTCCTTCCTGAAAAGTAAGCATAGGAGACCCAGTCAGGGAGAGGGCTTTAGTACCAAGGGTTTAACCACTTTTCCTTTCCTATGGTTCTAATATGACGAGATTCCCCAGATCTTTTTAGGAAGGAAAATTGTAAGCTTCAGTGGTTGATCCAGATTGGGACTGCAACCAAGAATTAAAGCTCCCCACCCTACCCCATGGGGTCACTATGCCAATGGACCCCTCTGTGCTTACTTTTGAATAAGCAAAAGGCATCCTGCTGTTAACTACATCTCTAGGGAGACTGTCACATTTATTTTTGCTACAATACTGGCAATTAAACAGCATACCTAAGGATATTGGGCTCACTTAGGAGACATCAGGCAGTCACTTGGCACACACAGTTTTATTCTCCACACCTTGCTGCTGCTCTCTATTTCCGGCATTTGCTGCCTGAGGCAACCCTTTCATCCGCCTAATGGCAAGGCCCTGCTGGCTCTGTTCTCCTCAAGATCTCCGAGAGCCAAAAGCAATCTCCTCCTGAGCAAAGAGCAGTTACAAATCCTTCTACCTTGGAAAAGCTATTAGAAACAGCCAAGCAGATAGGGACATCAAAGAAACACACAGCAGATTCATATAGTTTCCGATTTCTGTGAATCCAGTGAATTCTGCAGTAGATCATCTTTTTCTAATCTGCTTATTTGCTGATTGTTTCTTAACTGGAATGGGAGATTGTACAAGCGTACACTTAAGCTAATATGCATTAATAGCTTAATAGCTTTTAATGTTATTCTATTCTATGTTTATTTATCTTCCTTGTAAGCCACCCCGAGGCTTTCTGCGATGGGCGCAGCATACAAATGTTATAAATAAATAAATACTAATGCACACTTGTGCAGATATGCATTAGTGCAAATGTGTATTTGTAAACAGGAATGAAACTCCTGTTTTGAGTACAAGCCTTAAAAGACCCAATTCTGTCAATGAGCATATGATGGAAGAAAAGATGCCTGACAATCCATGAAACACATGAAATTGGTCACAACATATCCACATGAACAGGGACCACTTGTGGTTAGTGGTGCACACATTTTGGGCAGTGCACCAGAGCTCTAAAGACAGCTGAGAAAAATGTAAAGGAACAGAATTGTCTTTGAAGTTTCCACCACAGCTGATTTTCCTTTCAAGCAGTAGAAGCAGCTGTGATGAAATCCTTACAGAATCATACAGCCTTTCCACTGTGCATACAGGTGACCACAATATGAGATAATATGGTGGTTCACAAAGAATTAGCAAAACCAAAATGGCAGCTCACAATATAATAACCATTATTGTTCACCACTGGTGATGCTCAAGAAGCTGTACCAAGAAAACCTTGTCTTTTTTGTTAGTTGCAAACTTGGAGACTTCCTTTTACTCTCTGTCATGCAATGCCCAATCAGGGGGGTTTAATGTTAGTTGTCCTAGCATTTTATTGTAATTGCTTTTATCTGTTATCATTTGCTTTCAAATATAAGTTCAAGATTTTATATTGTGTTTTTATTATATTGCATTTTGGGGTTGTAATTTTTGAGTATCTTCCAAAAATGTTTTGCTATTGGACAGTATAACAATGAAATGAATACATTTCTGGGTAAACAGAAACACCTTCTGTCCTTGCTAACAGAACTTCTGCTCTTGACCAAAAACAAGAGGATTGGTACACTTGGCAACCATAGCTAGTCATCGCGGCCTGCAGGAGCATCAGGCCTCTTTCAACCTGAGAGCCAGATCCAGTTTTAGAGAAGCTCTTGTTGTGTGTGTGTAGGGAGTGGGGGCACATTCCAGTAATAGGTAGGACCGATGGAGAAACTGATTGAGGCCAAAGGCAAAGTGGCTGAGTCATCATACAAAAAGTAAAAAATTAAATTAAAAAAAGTCCAGTGTACTGCAGCTTACAGCTATCTCTACCAGTAATGAAGCCTTAAAATGGAGGAGAAAATCCTCACAAATCTGGGAAGCCACTATACAATGGCATGGAAGGTGGCAGCCATGGGAAGGTACATAAACAGATAAACTGGTACATAAGCCAGGAGACAAATAAATATTCAAAGGTTGGGAGAAAGGGATGGGGCCATTCAGGCAGTCCTGGAGGGATAGACCGGGTGGCCAGATTTGGCCCCCAGGCCTGTGAGTCTACACTGCTGCCACAAGTTGTGAAAGCAATAACTTGCTTTCATAAGGCAATTGGCAGTCGTGATTATTCTAGTAGCTCTCTGGAATGGAGCTACAATCACAATTCAGCGTCAAGCAGCTGCTTGAAAAGAAGTAAATTCCTGTCAAACAATTTAACATCAAAGACACAGAAAATGGTAGTGAAAGGCATTATGCATTCTCAGGTACTGATAATAAATTCCATAAATCAACCTGCCTAGTGGTGCCCTATGCAGCCACCTATAGCTAGCTCAGTGACAAGACCAAGGTCCAGTGAGATGAGGTGAATGTGAGCCTCTGTATTCAGAGGCTCTTGCTTGTCCAGTGCAGGCTGGGAGGAGCAGCACTGGGGATCTTTGCATCCCTTCTCCTCCCATTCTGCTTTTCTGCTAGATGGTTGTATTCTGCTGTCTAGCTGCGGCACCTTGAAGAGGGAGGTTAGCAGGCAAAAGCACCTACAGGATAACTCATATTCAAGTTGCCCCAGTCTCCTCCCCACCCCTGAAAATGCCCCCTTGAACCCTCTCTGAGTCTGCATTCCCAACAGCTGGCACTGTTCTTTCCAGGCCAACTGCAACAGGGAAGGGGAGTGGATCAGACCTCTGGTCTTAAATCCAATGTCGGAGCATGATCTCCAACCTCAGAGCTGTGAAGCCAGACTTATCCTATGGCCCCCACCCCTCCCCCAGACAATGTCTAGGGGCCATAGGATCATTCTCTCTATAGAGTTAATCAAGTCATTTAATATGATGTTTCGCATTTATATGGCAATATACATGCAATATAAAATATCACGCATGCATTGGCTGAATTCAGATCTCACAACGAATCCTGCTTTGGCATGACAAGGATGAGCCCTGGACTTGCATGTTTCCCTCTCCCCTTCCCATTATGGCTTCATGGAAGAGACTTTCAATTTAACCTCAGCTTAACATTGTGTCCAAACCTAAAACTGTGGTGATTCTTACTGATGTTGAAACAAGCTTGTTTCATAAACCATAGTTTGACACTGGCTTGCTGCAAGTAACCAACATTATGATGAGCCACAGTTTGTTGGGTTCAGGCAACACAGCAAGATGTGAACAGAAAGAAATGTTTTGGAAAACCTCTTCACACCCTTGCTGAAGAAGGGGAAGGGAAGAGCATGCAAAGCCGAAGTTTAGTTATAGCCAATATCATCACAATACACCATGGGTTATCAGAACATCTAAACACATTCATTATTTCAATAATCTGTACTAGAAGCCTGTAAGGTGAGTTACTACTTTTTGCAATGATTTATCTAACTGCCTTTACAATGCAAATCCTACCAAGGCAGCTCTCAAGTGGCACAAAAATAATAAAATCACAACAAACGGCATTAGCAAATAGAAACCTCCAGAGGGTATTTCCCAGAAGGCTATTGATGGTCGATGGTCCTGTGGGCATGGGAGGTGGGAAGCCTAATGGGAGCGAGCCCTGAGATTTCCCTCACTTGCTTCTTATTCCCTACTGGTAGATGGGGAAACGGGCTAGGGCTTCATGAGATAATTATAGAGGCAAGACTCCTTACTGACTGCTCCTTCTCACAAGCACTATGCTGCACTAGCTGACTAGCCATACCTTTCATTACACCTACAACCATGTCCCTAGCACAGTGGAGAGTTCGCATAATAGCCCAAGTCCGAGATTACCTCCCATGATGGCTAGCACATGGTGAGCTGATCACTTACCAAAATAAGCCCATCTGAAACCATGCCTCACAAATGCAACCTCATCTTTGTTTTATTTTTGTAGCATTGCGGAGCAGCTAACAACCATGCTTCAACACTGTACCTTGCAATTACCTTTAAAATCATGTTGCCTGAACCCATGCCTAGTTATGTGTCATGTCTATAATAAAGGCACCCAAGTATGAATTCTGGTGCTGGCTTGTATTTTATTAGCCTCACCAAATTATATGGGACAACTGTTATGGAGGAACTCACTAATTGCCTTTACATGAAGATGTCACATTTATCAAGCATTATTTATTTCTTGTAAAAGACACCAGAGGAGAAGTTTGGAAGCCAGATTCTACTAACAAACAATCCATCTGCACCAATACAAATCAGAATGAGCTTTATAGATACTAAATAGCATGGCGTGGCATGGATAGCTTCACTACAGATAAATCATGTACTTAAATGCACCCCCACCCCTCCTGCTCAATGTGGTCCAAGAAAGTGTTGCACCAGATTTATGCTAGATCAGCTAGCTGTGTTGACTAAAGTGTAGTTCCTTACCTCTACCATGACCCTTTTTTCTCCTCTCCTCTGAAACAGACTAGGACAAAGTCTTTCTAGCTAAAAGGCATTATTATGCTACAGCTGACCAGCTAGGCTTCCTTTATAGTACTCTCTCATTCTCTCTCTCTCTCACACACACACACTCACACACGCACACACACAGAGAGAGAGAGAGAGAGAGAGAGGGAGGGAGGGGGAGAGAGAGAGAGAGAGAGAGAGAGAGAGAGAGAGAGAGAGAGAGAGAGAAGGCTATTATGTGGCTTAATGCTATAAAGTTGATTCCAAACTAAAAGAGCAAACCACACCTTCATGGCAAGTCTTGTTTCAGGACCAATTGCTTGCAGCATCTGAAACTTCTCTGGTCCACCCTCTTAATCTGATGCCACATCCTTAGGCCTCCCCTTTAGTGTGCTCACAAAACTTTCCCAGAGAATTTGAAACTGTCTGATTTTCAGTGACTGCCTGACCTCACCTCTTCATCTGACTTCAAATATGATTGCACAGCATTTGAATGCTGGGTGGTCCCAATACCAACAGCCTCCTCCCTCTCCAAAACCCTGAAAATGCTACACAAAGACTCATGAGACCTTGCTAAGTGGCATGAGCTGAGTGGAGGAAAATCCACAAAGATCAGGCAGATGGACCTTCCACAAGTGGGGCCGTCCCTCACACAGAAGGACCTTTGCTCTCGGAGAAGGTAGATCCTGGATTCCACCCAAGGAACATTATTTTCATATATTCAGTGGGAATACTGAGTTGCTCACTCTTCAAATGGATAAGGTACCAAGTGACACTACTAATGGATATGTTTCCTTAGGGTGAGAAAGCAAGTGGAACCATGGAAGTCTTGCGACAACTGATGATTTAGCAATGTGTATGTATATTGTCATGGAGCAGGTGAGCAATCAGTTGGAGGGGGAAATGACTATAGCTCAGTGGCAAAGCAAACACTTTGTCTTCGAAAGGTACCAGATGCGATTGCCAGGAAGAGTTGGAAAGGGCTCTTGCCTGCTAAAGCTTTGGAGAGTCACTGGCATTCAGGGCAGACAGTACCAAGCTAATATGCCAATATTGTACAGATAGCCCTGTATATAGAAGCCTTGGTCCTCTAAATAGCAAAGAGACTCAACTAGGAGGCACTCATTCCAAAATTCCAACCAGATGCAAAATTCACTGGCTTGTGTAGAACACTTGTTTCTACTGCTAGCTATGTGGGGGATGTCCTAACTCAGAAGCTATCACCTATAAATACTCACTTAGGAAGCATCTTTCTTTCTAAGGAGACTGAACAAACAACCTCAGCTAGCTCTGGAGCAAAATCAGATTTCAGTGCTAACTTTGGAGAAATATCAGTGCTATTAAAAAGCCATCCAGATAAACAAAAGATGGTAACCACTGCACTTGGCCCTGACGGATGACTTTCCTGTTGCATAGCATGATCACTCCCTTTATATCCAGATGAAAAAAACTAGACTAAATATCCCCCTCCATTCTAATCTGCCAAATCAGTACTGTGCTAAGGGAATGACAAGTGTTCCCAGTTCACTGTTATTATGCAGACTCAGAAACAGACGCAGCATCTCTGTAAGAATGATAAGTTTTACTCACAAAACTATAACTTTATGGAACAACATACTCAATCCCACAGTAATTATGTTACCATCTTCCATTCCTGGGTATCTCCAGTAACCCCCAAGATTAGCAGGAGAAGCTTATGCCTTAGTGGGCAACTAAAGAACAGGAGATCACTCTCAGTTACCATTCCACACCACAAACCTAAGCACTTGCAGCTGGATTTTGTTTTGTTTTCCGATTGTGTTTAGGTTTCCAACTGGGCTTGAGACTGTGATTGCCCACTCTTTCCTTTCACGTTCCCAAAACGGGTTCCATGTCTTACATCCAGATCAAGAATACATTTGCTCCATTTTGCAAGTGAGATCCATGACACATGAACAACTGCGTCCATCTCAGAAATATCCATCTTGGAGGATACATCTAGCTGCATACAAAAAGCACATTAGACCTACAACAGACCACTATAGAAAAGTAAGTCCTTCTGAACGGACATGGATCTAAACTCTAATGAAAACCCATCCAATATATGTTTTAATTTTACTCTAACAATTTAGTCTACAAGCAAGTTATATGGAAGTCTTTCTGCATTGAGACTTATTATGTGGCATTTCAAACAACAAATATCCACTAGGAGAGGATTCACTGGGACTTATTTCTGACCAGACATGCATAGACTTGCACTGCAAATCTATGTCTGTCATTTTCAGTGGTGTAAGGATTTTTTTTAAAGGAGAGGAGAGATCACTGAACTGTTTTCGTAATCTGCTACCCTCCAGGCATGTTGGACTACAGCTTCATAATCCTCAGCCACCATAGCCAATGGCTGTGCTGGTTGGGATGATGGGAGCTGTAGTCCATCCAGAGGACACTAAGTTGGGAAAGGCTATCATAGAAATTGAAAGGGCTTTTATTATTTCTGGCTCCATCTTCAATATGTGTTTGCATGCACAGAAAACTCAAAATATACACCCCAAATTCTTCAGTGCTGAGCAGCACAGAAGTGAGCACTGTCACTGTTCCTAACAAAACTGGATTGTATATGTGTTTATTATTGGCACATCTATGCTGCAATCCTACGCATGTCTACCTAAGAGTAAGCCCCAGCGGGACTTGCTTTGGACAAGAGATGCGTACAATTGCAGCATCAGAGAACTAAGTGACTGATCCAGTACTAAGGTGGGAAAACTCACAAGCAGTTATTTGAATATGATAATCAAGAATACAACCATGTGTTTGCTTAAGTCTCTTCGGAAGGTAGCAGCACTGCATTACAGCATATATCCATGACTAACAAAGTATTAATATGAAGTTATATAGATATTCTGTTACTTTTGTATCACAGATGCATGTCCTAAAATTACTTGGACCATGCTGCAGATTCTAATAAGGAGAATGCCAGCTATGTTCTGATGAATTCCAGATATATGTGTCATATCTTTCCCTAGAGAAACGTAGTTTGTCTCTTCCAGGAAGAAGCTCTGGGTGGTAGAGGGAAAGAATACTTGTTTAAAAATAAAGACACATGACGTTCCATTTTTAAGTCAATGTACATACATGGTTCTGTTCCAGGAGGAAGACATTGCCTCTTTGACAAAATATATCCTGCACCATTTTTTAGGGTATGTTATATAACATGTACAAAAGGAAGGTGGGGGGAGCACTGTTGGTTCCTCCCAGGTACATTTCACACCTGAGCTGTTTTTCTTTTTCTTTTCTTCTTTTTTTTGAAGATGAGACTCAGCAAGTACTTCTACTACTTTCAAGTGACAGCATGCACTATAAAAACCATACACTGGGTGGAAATTATCCTGGGCAAGCATAGAGGATCCTTTACAATAATTTAAAACAATAACACAAGGCTAACATAAGAGTCTCAGCCAATTGAAACACAGCAATGCTGCAAGGAGACTGTGTATGCAGCAACAGAATAAAAAGACTTGTCTTTCTGTCTCCTCCCACCCTCAAATCGCAGTCATTTTTCTCCCCGTTGTCAGCTTCCAGCAAAAGGCAGGAGGAAACAGTTCGACAGAATCGCGGCACAGACATGGAGAAATAAAGCAAGAAGGCCAAGTCCCACTGCAGACCTGCACTCAAGTTCAAGATTTCCTTAATGTCATGCACTTAGTCAAACAAGAACTTGTTTCTCTTCTATCCTTTTTGCTTGTGATAGTCTACCTCTCCCAACCTGGTGCCCTGCAGATATTTTGCACTACAGTTCCCCTGTCCTGCATGATCACTGGCCATGCTGGCCAGGGGAGAGGGAAGTAGAAATCCAAAACCTCTGGATGGCACCCAGCCTCTAAAGAGTCAGTAGAATGAGGAGTGGGGCAAACAACTAAAAGCTACCTGAAAGCTGTTTTGTCACTCTCTCAGGTGCAGAGCAACAGTGGATGCGCTTAACTAAGAAGCAAATGTGCGCATTGGACTTCATGACAGAAGGAGAGGGGACGGAAAAGTTGAAGGATGGAGCAGGTTGGCAGAGAAGGAAAGCAGAGCTCTAAAAAGTACATAAGATACTAAAGCAATAACAGTGCTGGCGTACACACAGGACTTTCTTTACCTGCACAGGACTCCTTTGTTAAGCAAACAGAGAAAAGTGCAAAAGGTATGGGGGCAGAAAAGATTGTTTTCTTTCTTCTTTTTCTCAACTCTTACGTCTTCTGAATCATTCTCTGTAGGAAATGACTTCAACAGCCTCTCTTGCTGATACGTCCCATAATCTGAATAGAGTTCTAAACAACTTCATGAGGGATTCATGTCCTGCCCCCTCCCTCGCCACCCAAATTGTTTTCTCCCATGTGGTCAGTGCTGCATAAGCTTTTTTCTCCTGATGATGAACTCAAAAGCATTAGGGGCAAGAGGCTTTATTTTTGCAGCGTACAGTAGAATTCCTAAGTGTTTTAAGCACCCACCAGGCAGCGTTAGGTTGTAGCGATTTCGTTTTCCTGTTCGGTCCAGTGCAAGTAATACGTCAGGGCCCATCTGTGCCAGGGCTCCAGTCCCCACACCTGTTGTGAACTTGCGAGGGAGAAAGGGGCCACCGAGAGTGCATCTCCCTCCATGCGGCCACACGTAGTCCCTAAACATTGGGAGGGGGTGAGGAGAGAAAGGCTTGAGTGGGGAGCTCCTGGGGCTTGCTCTTGAACTTTTTCGGAGGCAGGGGTTAAGCATCGCGGGAACCTGACCATCTCTGGAGACAGAGTCGTTGGAGCCTTCCCATCCCCGCTCACTATCCCCAGAGCTACCGAGCTAAAATACCCTTCCTCAACCTGGTGCCCTCCAGTTGTTTTGGTCTACAGCTCCCTTCACCCCTGAGCGTGCTGGCGGGGACTGATGAAAGATATCGTCCAGGACATCTGAGGGGCTCCAGGTTGGGGAAGCCTGGCTAACGACACCCAGAGGTCATCTCGCCCACTTCCCTTCCAATCTCCAGGTCTCCCGCAGAAGACTGGCCGGGGTGAGAAAGTGCAAGCAGACAGACGGCCGAGGGCACATCCAACCTTTCCGGCGAATGGAGGGCGAGCCCAGACGAAAGTTGCCCGGCTACTTACACGAAGACACCGAAGAGTAGGACCCGTATCCCGACCTCGATGGCTAGATCCCGCATGGTTTGGTCCAAAGACAGGCAAAGAGGGGAGGGAGGCACGATCCACGCGGCTTCACAGCCCTGCTTTTAATCCCATGGAAAGACGAGGCGCCCACGGGGAGGAAGAGCGGATCAGGAAGAGAAGCAGAAGCAGCGCTGCGTGGCTCCGGATCAGCGCTTCTTCCGGAGAGCCCTCCTCCTCCTCCTCCTCCTCCTCCCGCCCGACCCAGTGCAGCGCGGCGCCCAGGACCAGCCCCTCCGTGTCCATTCCAAGCCCCGCAGACGCCCGGGGATCCCGGCTACTGCCTCCCGACGGCAGCCAGGACGGAGTCGCCGGCGCGGCGAGCAGGCGCGGCAGCAGCAGGAGGCAGCTCGGGACGCCCAATCCGCGCACGGCTCCCTCCGCCGGCTGCTGGCTGCCGGCCGGGGCTTCCCTCTCGCCGCGGTGCTCGCCGGCGTCTGGCAGGCGCGGCACGGAGCGCGGAGGCTCCCTTCGCCCTCGCGCGCAGCCCGGGCAGGCCCCTCCCCGGCAGCGAACGAGCTGTTGCCTCCCCGGGCGCGCCAGGCGGGGGGGGGGGGTGTCGGTGCACGCGAGTCTCCCCTTCCCCCGGCTCTCCCCCGGCCCCCGAAGGGATCGCCAGACCCAGCTTTCCGGAAGCAGGGCGACCCTAAGGGAGATTCCCTCCGCCCTTCCTCGCTGCAAGCGGCTGGGTTGCAAAGTGGCGGGAAAGATAAGCCATTTTTATTATGGGGCCAAAGTGTTCTGGAAGAAAAGGAGGGCTGCACGCTTCTTCTCTTTCCACTGTTGCGCAGGATTATTGGGTCCGTATCAGCAGATTTTCAGCAGGTGAAGCTTACTGGAGGGCTCTGCTTTCAAACTGCCCGATAACGGGGTTGTTCCAGGCATTAAAAAAGGTACAGACATGAAAACCGAATAAAGGCAATAAAGGCACTGCAGAATGGAACCGAGATAAACCTAGCAGGAAGAAATAAACCCGCTGCAGCTTTTTTGCCCCGACCTGAAGATGTAGACATCGGGAAAGCCTTAATTAGGTACATTTTGTTTCTGCTACTGCAGCCCTGATGGAAAAGTTCTAGCAAACCTAAAGCAAAACGTTAACGGGGGAGGGGGGAATTGAGAGCAGAAAAAAGGGAATCCCTGGATGTCTATCCCATCTTTCCTTCAAGGAGCTCCGAGTGACGTACATGCTCTACCTCCCCACCTCCAATTTTTATTGTCGCAACAACCCCGAGCCTCGGGGCTGATTAGGGTTTTCAATCAGGGACAAACCAGCCGTGGCTTGGAATGACCACATAACAGCCTTTAATTTTCATGGTCAATGTTTTCATATCAAAGGGGAAATAGCCATTATCAAGGCACTAGCATTTTGAATAGCTTTTGCATTGTTGCCCTCTGTGGCACCCAAGACCTGGAACAGCTTTCCAAGCATGGCCCCATGGGTTTCATTGGTGCTTGAGCAACAACAATTTTACACTAGTGAGTTTTTACAAGGTACCATCTTTAAGCTCTCTTTATACCATTATCTTTTAGGATGCAATCCATGGCATGCTTAGACATGCTCCCAGAATCCTCCAGTTGGTAATACTACCTGGGGAATTCTGGTAATCATGAAACCATGTTTCCCCTATCTGAACAGACAGAAAACAACCAGATAGTTTGGTTTTAGTCCATTGTAGATTATTCTGTAGTTTATTGACATTGTTGCTTTATTACTAAGTTTTGCTATTTCAAAAAAAACTGTATGACAATATCCACATTGTATAAAATATTTGTTTGAAAGGTATACACATGCTGAATTCAAAAAAAAAATCAAATCTCTCTGTGTTTTGACTGCATTCTCTATGCTTTGGTATCCTGCTAATGGAAGCACCAACTACCTATTTTAAAAGTTCTGTTATCCCATAGGTATAGAACCTATAGCCCTTCTGATGCTTTGGCCTGTAACTCCCATCATGATTCACCATTGGTCATACTAGCTAGGGCCAATGGGAACTGTAGGCTAAAATGTTTGGAGGGTCATATATTGTTTTGATTATGAATTCCTGCACATTAATCTCAAATGCTTCCGATCTGAGATTTTAAACAAGAGCAAAGGATAGGTCTTTTATCCCTTCTATAGAGAGGGCAAATAAAATCAGGACCATGGTAGGTAGAGAAAATGTTTTAACCTTTCCCATCATCATTATCCTGATGAAATACCCACCCAAGAGGCTTCCCACACCCAGAGCTAATTGAGATTGCAAAGAGGGAGGAACTGGTTAAACTCCTCTCCACCCACCAAAGTTGCAATCGTGCTTGGATGCCTCCTGCTGTAGCAGATTTTTTTAAATACTGGAAAAATCATGAATGTTAATATGTGCAATTAACATCATGTTTAATTTGGATGTTGATTGCAATAAACAGGGTTGTAACTATGAAGGTGTAGACGTGATTGTGCTTATAATGCTGTACTGACTGAGAAACCTGTTAATGCAGTCCTTTACCTTTACATGTCTACTCAGCTACAAATCCTTTTGGGCTTAACAAGACCTATTCCCAGGTATATGTGAATAGGATCGCAGTCTAAGTCTTGCCCTTGATTCTAATATATCACATGAAGACAGGGTACATACACTATGAATAGAATTGGGAGATTAAAAGTTGCAAAATAAAGGTATTCCCGTACAATGGAGCAAGCTGGCCAGATTCCCAAGAAGAATTTCAATATGGAAGAAAAGAATCCATCTGTACTTCTACTCCACAATAAAACCAAAGCAGACTCTATGGAACAAATTTGCACCCCATCTTTCTAGTTGCTCAAGCAGGCTCAAACAAACTAACCTTTTAAAATCATAAAACTAGTACAATGACAGTAAAACTCAGATCAATAAGGAAAGTCATGAAGGAGTATTTTCAATCAATAGAGCAGTATCCAGTGCAATGCCACTAATATAAAAGGAGTTGTGCTAGTGTAAATGACTTCTAGCATAGCAGAAACAAGACTTGTTTCTAAGGATACTGTCAATAAAAATCAGTGGTAGGTGCTACATGAACATCAAAGAGAGAATGTTCCAAAGTCAGAACACCACAACCAAAGAGGCCACACAGCCAGATTCTGAAAATGGGGCACCATCTCAGCAAACGGGAATCTCTAAGGAAAGCATGCTCCTTCAAATATTCTAGCCTCTAGTCTCAGATCCACTAGACAAATTCATTTTTTATAATGGGACATACAGTTACAGAGACATGGACATAAGCCTTAATTGTGTTATGCTATGCTATTCCTATTTTTGAAGTGGACTGAACATCTCTGGAATCTTGCATCGTTCCAGTTTTTATTTCTGAGCTTGATACATGATACTATATGTGAGAAATTGGCTGGCATTTTAATCGCTTCAAACTGTGCTAAGGAACCGCTTGTGCATGTTGCTCTTTTTAGGGTGTACAGTTTATCAAGATTAATTGTGTTTACTAATGTCTAGGAGACGTATATCCTATGTGTGCATGAGTAAACCACTACACAAAAACAAATAGAAATGGTCCAGAGGAGAACAACAAAAATGATCCAGAGTTTGGAAACTGCCCTAGGAGGAGAGGCAGAGAGAACTGGGCATGTTCAGCCTTGGGAAGAAAAGACTGGGGGGCGGGGGCATGATATCCCTCTATATGTACCTCAAAGGCTGTCTCAAAGAGGAAGGTCAAGATCTCACTGATACCAGAGTGTAGGACATAGAATAATCAATTCAAGTTGCAACAGCCCATATTTAGGCTAGATATCAGGAAAAGATTCCTCACTGTCAGAGCAATACAAGAGTGGAACCAGTTGCCTAGAGAGGTCATGAGCTCTTCCACACTAGAGACATTCAAGGTGAAACTGGGCAGACATCTGAGTGGGATGGTGTAAATTGGAGTCCTGCAACAGCAGGGAGTTGGACCCAATGGCCACTTCCAACTCTACTATTCTATGATTCTATGCTAATAACATAAGAAGAGCCATGCTGGGTCAGGCCAAGGGGCGATCTAGTCCAATATTCTGCTTCCACAGTGCTAACTAGATCCTCAAACAGAAAGCTCACAGGTAGGACACAAGTTCAACAACATTTGCCTCCTTTTCATGTTAGCTAGCAAATGGTATTGAGATGCATACTGTGTTTTATAATTAGAGGTCATTGGCATCATGGTTACCAGTCATTGTTAGCCTTGGCTTTAATATGTATAATCCTTTTTCAAAGCCACCCAAATTGGTGGCCATCACTACATCCTCTGCTGTTCTCTGATGAAGAAAGGGAGAGACCAAATGAATGGGGGGTACAAGAGCTGCAGCAAACTCTACTTTCTTCAACCCCATAACTGATTTTACAAATTCTTCTAGTTCAACTGGAATTCTGGAGATTCAGAAATTTAGGGATTTGGGGACTCAGGGCAGAACAAATCCATGGAACAATAAAGAGCAGGTGTGGAGAAATCTCTTTGCCCTGACCTAGCTCACAATGTGTTTCTGTGCACACTTGTAATTTCCATTGAATTTAGCAGAATTTACTTCTGAATATAACAAGATAAGGTCAGGCTGCCAGTTCCTTAGCTCACTCTTTCTCAGCCTAACAACCTTCAGATGTGTTGGGACACATCTAAAGGCCACACTGCTTGGAAATCATCAGCGATGCAGTCCTGACACCTCTTGGGCTGTAAGACTGCTAAGACTGCCTTAGCCACTATGATACATAATTTGCAGTGCGATCCCATACATTTCTATTCTGAAGAAAACCCCAGTGAGCACGGTGAGACTTACTCCAAAGTAAGTGAATTGCAGTCTTACTAAATATTTCCTCTAAAAATGTAGAGCCCAGCACTATTAATTCTTACATTGTAAGCCACCTAGGAAGGCCTTGGCAATTATAGACGACCTATAAATATATGTAAATAAATAAATCATCCTTTGCAAGATTAGTCCCATTATGGAACTGAAATCAGTAATAATAGCAAGGGTTGCCTCATCCTTAGGCTGCAGCTGCATCTCTCTCTCTCTCCCTCCCCCTCCCCCCAATATACATAAATATACTCCTCTGGTTGGGAGTATCAAATGCCTTTTTCTCCTGCAATATTTGCTCCTATGTGCATTGTGTGATCCTTTCCTTAATTATTAGAAAGATGTGTAGACAGAATCAAAGAATGCTGCTGCAGAACTTTCCACTGCTTTGGCAAGTGACACATGTATATCTATATTCTAATCTGATCTCCTGTGAGAGAAATATCCCCACTGATACAATAGTAATATATTTTTTTCATAATAAAAGCAAATGGCTGATTTCTCACTCCCCCAGGTAGGAGATGTAAATGGAAATGTCAGACATAATGTGCCTGCTGTCATTCTCATGTAGCATTTAAGTACCAGACAGGAGATTCTCAGAGATATCTGTTAAATCTCTATGTAGACAGAAATTCTATTTGATGAAACAGGGGAAACTCTGAATTATGTGCAGCTTGCTTACTTGTATTTGTTACTCTGCAGCTTCTCCCCACAGACAGCTCCTTTCAGCCAGCACAATGCATTCCACATCTTCCATATCTGCATCTTCAAATATATCTTCGCTACCACCCAGAAGGATCACCCCCCACCCCGCCACAGAGGTTCACTCAAGATAGACCTTTGGGCAACGGTTAGAGATCCCAGTCGGCATGATGGGCAGAAGTGCCCCCAGATGCACAGAAGGGCTCGTTTACATTTTGAAGCAAATGAAGTAACAACTATGAGCAGCTAAAGAACAGCTCCCATAAAATTATAACATCCAGCATCTAAAAGTAGTCAAGTTACTATCACCCAGTGATCAAGCTGAACAGAGGCAAGGGGCTCTAAGCCCATTACCTTTTGTAAAGTTCCCCTTTTGGAAAGCTGCACAGTTCAGAATGTTTCGGCTAAAGTTGGGTAGAATCAGTGGGTGAGGTTTGTGGGTTTCATCACCCTGCCGGAGATGTTTGAGAATTTTGGTTTTGCTTTCAAAACATGAAAGTATGGAACTCACTCTCCAGAGAGGTGTGCCTAGCACAGACATTCATTCTGGCACCAGGCCAAAATATTTTTATTTACCCAGGTTTTTTTAATTGTTAGATTGTCTTTTTAGCTATTTTTAATATCAAGTTCTGGCACGCTGGATTTTTTAATTGTTTATTTTGCTGTTTTAAAAATTGTAAATTGTTGTGAAATTCTTTAGAATGAATGATGGTATGGAAAAATCATAATAAATATGTCCTGTGTGAAGTTCTGAGTGTTAGAGCAAGCATTTGTCTGCTGGAAATGTTCCAAATTTGGACTATATGCTCACACTCATCTCTTTCCTGATTCCCACTTAAGTTACCACAAAGTTCTTCCACGGACTGAATCAGCTATGCTTTATTCAATATATGAAAGTTGCAGAAAACTTGGAAAACTTGCACAAATCTGTTCAATTGCTGCACAATTTGTGCATATTTCTTGATTGCATCAACTGAGCAGTAATTGCAAATCAAAAGCTGAGGATGAGATGAGAGTTTGGAGAATCTTGTTGTTGTTAGTCTCGCAGTCGTGTCCGACTCATCACGACCCCATGGACAACACTCCTCTAGGCCTTCCTGTCCTCCACCATCTCCCAGAGTCCACCTAAGCTCACACCAACTGCCTCAGTGACTCCATCTAGCCACCTCATTCTCTGCCATACCCTTCTTCTTTTGCCAGCTATTGTTCCCAGCATTAGACTCTTCTCCAAGGAGTCCTTCCTTCTCATTAGGTGGCCAAAGTATTTGAGTTTCATCTTCAGTATCTGGCCTTCTAAAGAGCAGTCAGGGTTGATCTCTAGGACTGACCAGTTTGATTGCCTTGCAGTCCAAGGGACTCACAGGAGTCTCCTCCAGCACCACAGTTCAAAGGCCTCAATCCTTTTGCGCTTAGCCTTCCTTATGGTCCAGCTTTCACAGCCATACATTGCAACTGGGAAAACCATAGCCTTGACTATATGCACTTTTGTTGGCAGGGTGATGTCTCTGCTTTTTTAGTATGCTGTCTAGATTTGCCATAGCTTTCCTTCCCAGGAGCAAGCATCTTTTAATTTCTTGGCTTCAGTCCCCATCTGCAGTGATCTTGGAGCCCAGGAAAATAAAATCTGTCACTACCTCCATTTCTTCCCCATCTATTTGCCAGGAAGTGAGAAGACCGGATGCCATGATCTTAGTTTTCTTAATGTTGAGTTTCAAGCCAACTTTTGCGCTCTCCTCCTTCACCCGCATCAAGAGGCTCTTTAGTTCCTCTTCACTTTCTGCCATGAGAGTGGTATCATCTGCATATCTGAGGTTGTTGATATTTCTCCCAGCAATCTTAATTCCAACTGGTGATTCATCTAGCCCCACCTTTCTCATGATGTGCTCTGCATATAAGTTAAATAGGCAGGGAGACAGTATACAGCCTTGCTGAACTCCTTTCTCAATTTTGAACCAATCAGTGGTTCCATGCCCAGTTCTCACTGTTGCTTCTTGACCTGTTTATAGGTTTCTCAAGAGACAAATAAGATGGTCTGGTACTCCCATCTCTTTAAGAACTTGCCACAATTTGTTGTGATCCACACAATCAAAGGCTTTAGCACAATGAAGCAGAAGTAGGTGTTTTTCTGGCACTCCCTAGCTTTCTCCATGATCCAGCATATGTTGGCAATTTGATCTCTAGTTTCTCTCCCTCTTCAAAATCCTACCTGTACTTCTGATATTTCTCAGTCCATATACTGCTGGAGCCTAGCTTGTAGGATTTTGAGCATAACTTTGCTAGCATGTGAAATGAGCGCAATGGTGCGGTAGTTTGAACATTCTTTGGCATTGCCCTTCTTTGGGATCGGAATGTAAACTGACCTTTTCCAATCCTGTGGCCACTGTTGAGTTTTCCAAATTTGCTGGCATATTGAGTGTAGCACTTTTACTGCATCGTCTTTTAGGATTTTGAATAGCTCAGCTGGAATACTGTCGCCTCCACTAGCTTTGTTGTTGCTCAGACTTCCTAAGGCCCATTTGACTTCACATTCCAGGATGTCTGGCTCGAGGTCAGTGACCACCCCATCGTGGTTATCAGGGACGTTAAGCTCTTTCTTGTATAGTTCTTCTGTGTAATCTTGCCACCTCTTCTTAATCTCTTCTGCCTCTGTTAGGTCCCTGCCATTTTGGTCCTTTATCATGCCCATCTTTGCATGAAATGTTCCCTTCATATCTCCAATTTTCTTGAAGAGATCTTTGGTCCTCCCTATTCTATTGTTTTCTTCTATTTCTTTGCACTGTTCATTTAAGAAGGCATTCTTATCTCTTCTAGCTATTCTCTGGAATTCTGCATTCAGTTGTTTGTGTCTTTCTCTTTCTCCCTTGCCTTTCATTTCCCTTCTTTCCTCAGCTATTTGTAAAGCTTCCTCAGACAGCCATTTTGCTTTCTTGCATTTCTTTTTCTTTGGGACGGTTTTAGTTGCTGCCTCTTGTACAATGTTGTGAACCTCCGTCCATAGCTCTTCAGGCACTCTATCAGATCTAATTCCTTAAATCTATTTGTCACCTCTACTGTATATTCATCAGGGATATGATTTAGGTCATACCTGAGTGGCCTAGTGCGTTTTCCTACTTTCTTCAACTTAAGCCTAAATTTTGCAACCAGAAGCTCATGATCTGAGCCAGAGTCAGCTCCTGGTCTAGTTTTTACTGACTGTATAGAGCTTCTCCATCTTTGGCCACAGAGCACATAGTCAATCTGATTTCTGTGTTGACCATCTGGTGATGTCCATGTGTAGAGTCGTCTCTTGGGTTGTTGGAAAAGAGTGTTTGCTATGACCATCGTATTCTCTTGACAAAATTCTACCAGCCTGTGCCCTGCTTCATTTTGTACTCCAAGGCCAAACTTGCCTGTTAATCCAGTTATCTTTTGGCTTCCTACTTTAGCATTCCAATCCCCCATGATGATAAGGACATCATTTTTTGGAGTTAATTCTAGACGGTGTTGTAGGCCTTCATAGAACTGGTCAACTTCAGCCTCTTCAGCACCAGTGGTTGGGGCATAGACTTGGACTATTGTGATGTTGAATGGAGAATCTGGATGAGCTCAAACATTTTTTTTTATTTTTTTTATTTTTCAATTTATATCCTGCCTTTTCCTACAAAGGGCTCAGGGCAGCTTACATCATTCTCCTCCTCCATCTTCTCCCCACAACAGCAACACTGTGAGGTAGGTTGGGCTGAGAGTCGGTGACTGGCCCAAAGTCACCCAGTTGGCTCCATGACTGAGCGGGGACTCAAACCCAGATTGCCTGAGTCCCAGTCCCAGCTCTTAACCACTATACCACACTGGCTTTCCCTTCCTATGTCCTACATTTTCCCTGTTATGGAATACTACCATCTCCTGCTTTTGAACAAAGAAAATTTTGACAGGTCACCCCCCCCCCAAAAAAAACCCCCTTTCATATGTTCTTGGAGGCTTCATCTTCAGAATGTAAAATTACATGGGAGTATTTGACCAGTCTGGAATATGTATCTTTGAAATGCTATTTTCTGTGGAAGAATCCAACACAAGCAATAGTGCTTGTCTTTAAATCCTAAAATATTTCAGCAGATATCCTCGCTCAATAAGAACGCCCATTTAGGGTCGGTTTGCATGTTACAGCTCTGCTTATTACTGTTACTGCACACAGTCGCCCTTCAAGGCACTTGTAGTGGGCTATTCTTTAAAAAAATCACTCCATCTGTACACATAAATGATATGTCTTGTATAAAAGTATGGAAGTGCCAGTGTCTTCAGCAAGTGTCACTCCCACACATGGGACTGCCATAAGATCCTGAGGAGTGTTAGAGATTCAGACCAAAATGTCCTTCTGAACTTTATAGTTTCCACGCTTTATGCACATTCTGGCTCACAGCTGACACCAAGCAAAAGATAAGAAGAAATAATGGCCTCAGCTTAAGTTCCACTGAGTTCAATTAGTCTTCATAGAGAGCATGCTCTGGACTGCAGTTTAAAGCACTTTGCACATTTAAAACTTGAATATAAATGATAAACAGCAAAGTGAACGTTATTCAGTCCCAAATAACACAAATAGTCTCATCAGAGCAGAGATTATTCATATGGCAAGATTAGGTTGTTTCTACATGCCATCAAGTTGTCTCCATTTTAGGGTGAGCCCTTGAATGAAAGCACACCAAAATACCCTGTCCTTGGCAGCCCTGATCAACTCTTGCAGACTCCAGGCCGTGCCTTCCTTTACAGAACTGAGCCATCCCATACTTGGTCGTCCCTTTATTGAATAATTGTAGACCGCTTCTGAATATTTCTTACCTTATAGATCTTTTAATGAATGATCCAAAATGGTAAAATTTGTCATGCCAGCAAGGGTAAATAGAGAAGTCCATTCAATGCGTGTCCAGGACACATGGCAAAGGAAGCCAACCAGCAGGAGTTGATAACCATTGTGCAGACTGGCTCACTGGACAGGGTTGCCCTGCAAATGGCAGAATTTGGTCAAACCCAGCTTTCTGCACCTGGTGCCCTCCAGATGCGTTGAGCTACAGCTTTCATAATACCAAGCAAGCACTGGCAGTTGAGGATTTGGAAAGTAAAGCTACACATTGAACACTTCATTTTAATTTGTCCAGAAACTGTTTCTCTAATTAAAATTCCATGTAGCATTTGCTATCCTGAGTTGTGAAACCAAGTACAGTCTTCTTCCAGGGATGGCTTATTGGTCTCATTACCTCCTGTAATAGTCATCATAAATTCATTACAATGAAACAATCTTTCTTCCACCATTGCTATTGCCTTGCTGATGTCTGATTGCTAAATGTTTATCACTGCTGGTTATCTATGCAGCATAAAGACTGGAGATTGATTTTTCAATATGAGGTGGAGCTTGCTGTGCAAGCAGCTGGTTAAACTTACTAGGACATCTTTACACCTGTGCAATATTGATCCAGGGATGGAGGGTGGGGAAAGAACTAAGGGCTGTAGCAGAAACTGGCAAATTCTCTCCGCTCTGATCTCTCTTTCATACTAAGCACCTCAAAGGAACACTCACAAAATCACTGGAGATTTGTCACCCTTTTGTACCTTTCAAGCGGTGTGGGGAACTTGACTGAAGCAGTTCAAAGGTAGCTTTTATTTCCTGTTTCCCCTCTCCAAGTCATCAGGGTTGACTTATGGCCTTTGCTGTACAAAATAAAGGGCAAAATGGCACCGCTTCCCTTCCACACTTTTGTGCATAAGCTGACCAGATGGACAGCTGTTGCCTTCCTTCCAACATTGTGAATGGGGAATTAGTTGTGGGTGGAAGGCAGGAGAAGCTAATGACTCTGATGTCAGTGGGGGGCCCATCCATTGCATTTTCCCCCTTTTCAGCTTTATAGGAGCTATCCATGCTGGTGGCCCTATTTTGGGGTGGGATGAGCACCATGGATAGCTCCTTTAAGGCTCAAACAGCTGCTACAATGCTTGAGGATCCCCCTTGAGATAGGAATCACCAGTCTCCCCTGCTGGAGAGGGTTTGCAGCAGGTGGGCAGGGAACACACACCCCTTAATCTTTCAGCCCCAGCTTTTTCCTCCAATAACCCAGCCCCCAATCTTGAATTGGGCTTGAAAACACACTGGCAAGTAGTGCAACTGATGCAGCATCGGCGCATCATTTGCTCACTGCTTCACCTGTGTGTTCTCCACTCAAGCACATGCTATAGTGTGTGGCAGTGGCACTAGCAAGCCATGGCTACCTGCCTCTCAGCCTACTTGCCCATTCAGGGTGTTTTCTAATGGTGCGGCATGTGAAAAAAAGAGCCTGTCAAACCAGACCAAGGACAAATCAGCATTGCTTCTGCAGTGTCAGTTCAGTGGTGGCTGGGGAGAGAATCCTACCACCTCTTCTTCCAAGACAATAATAAAAAGGAACATGTTGCAATAACAAAGAGTTCATGAGTGAGGATAAAATGAAGGCTCAAGTTTCCATTGTCTCTCTTTTATTGCAATTGAGAAGGTATTATTTTGCAGTAATTGACTTGTACTTTGCAGGCACTGCACACATAAACACTTAAGTGATGCTCTTGATTGCTAAAGGAATAGAGACTTCAAATTATTTTGCATCATTTAGGGCTCATTTTGATACTGATGCTTTTGTAACAGAACACACAATAAACTTTCAGATATGGAACAGCAGTAGTGTCAAATACTGAACTCAGAGTCAATATATGTATTGTTGTCTATTTAATGTAACTGATTAATTGGCTGAAATTTGGGCCTATCTCCATAAAGCCATTCAAACTGCAATTTCTGTCCAGAGCAGAAGTGAAAATTCCCAGCCTTTCCGAGTTCCCAATCCAGCCCTCCAGGTTCCCCCAGTTGGCCATGACCTTTCCAATGATTCCACCCCTTTCCCTTAACCATGAATATTCTGGTGGTTTCCCCGCTTTTGTGTAGTTTTTCCACATTTTAAAAGGTCTGTCCTAGGTTGCAGTAAGAACTTTGGGCAAAAGTTTGATAGTGTCCTTTGCATTTTTAGCTTCACTCTTATCTTCAGCTCTGCCTTCTTTGCCTTTGGCCCCGAGCACCACTGGAATGTGGCTCCTGAAAGCTACTCAAAGCCTGAATTTGGCCTTACCCAGTTCTGTCAGTACTGCAAGAGGCCTAGACTGAGTTTTACTTCATAGTTTATATATAAAAGGCTGCCTACATCCAACCATCACATACCTGGATTTATTGGGCGGTCATATTTCCATTTGGTCTTGTTCTCTGCCTAGACTTGGATTTACTGGACATTGGACTATGGCAGTTTTAGACAATAAGGTTCAACCTGCTTGTTTATCTTGGAGCATTTTTCTATAACTTTATAGGCATTGTGCTAAATTGCTAAAATGAAACATGTTGGGGTTGCTTGCAATTATTCAGACAGATGGAAAAGGAAATCTGTACATACTGAAAGATGTTAGATACGTCTTCGTGGTTGCAAGGCTGAGCTCTTGAACCAAAATGAGCTCCTGAACCTCATTGTAAAAATAGATGTAGCATAAGAAGGTGGGTCACCATGGCTTCCCCACAACTTCCCAAATGCACCAAAAGCAGTGCATGCCTGTGAATCATATGCTAGCCTTGACCCTCTGTATCCACGCACCATATGGACTTCTCATTCTAGATTCGTGTGTCCCTTCTCTCCTGCTTCTGGAACCACTTTCGCCTGGTAAAAGTTCACCAATACAACTCAGATGCAGCAAGAGGATCACTTATTGCCCCTCCAGGAGGCTGCCAAGCAGGGCCAGGTGGTGAGGCGGGAGAGAACACTGAATCTGACCTACTTTGTTCAAGGTTCCTGTCCATTCAAAAGCATGCTTGCTTCATGGCTGGGGAATCCATTGCAAAACTGTCCTGAAACTCCTGTAAAGGATGGAATAGAAATGGTTTAAATTAAATAAATAAATGAAGCCTTATTTTTTGGCCTGTCTTCATTCAAAGTTATGTTGCATTGTTGTACAAATGTAGCCCTGCAATGTTAAATGTTGCAGTTCTTACTTACTTACTTACTTTTCGATTTATATCCTGCCTTTTTCCTACAAAGGGCTCAAGGCAGCTTACATCTCCTCCTCCATCTTATCCCCACAACAACAGCCCTGTGAGGTAGGCTGGGCTGAGAGTCTGTGACTGGCCCAAAGTCACCCAGTTGGCCCCATGGCTGAGCAGGGACTAGAACCCAGATCGTCTGAGTCCCTGTTCCATGCGCTTAACCACTACACCACACTGGCTCAACTTAATGTAAGTTGGTGAAAAACAAAAGCAGACAAAGAGCTCTAAAACAAGGGTGCAAAGATCTGGTCAGAATCTGGCTCTCTTGTGATCACCATATCTCTTTCCCTTGTTCAGCCAAAGCCAAAATCAAGTCTGCTAATGCTTGGGAACACTAGTGGACCCAAGCATGTGCAATTCTTTGCACAAAGTATTTGAATCATGTGTGGAAAAAGAACTCCACTTGCACACAACCATGCATGAGTGCGAGCCAGGCTCACAGACTCACTTTGAATTGTTTCCTGCTGGATGCACATGTGAACCCTCAGTCCAAGTAGGACTTAGGGCAGAGAGAAAGCAGGCCAGAGTCCAGGGAGCTGAGCCAAGGAAAGCTGATGGATTCCCTCTCCCAAACCAAATTTATCACATCTGGAAACATCTGGAAGCTGAAGCCATGGTTTGAGCACTCAAATATGATGATGCCAATACAGTAGTACCTTGGCTCACGAATGCTTCGGTTCATGATCAAATCGGGTCGTGAACTAAAATTTCATAAAAATTTTAACTCAGGTTGTGAACTCCAGTTTGGGTGGCGACCATGATCGCGGCTGTCTCCCCACCCCACCCCCGAGCAGGAAGATGGCCACGATCAATCGGGGAGCGGGAGGGAGATGGCTGAGAGCATGCCCGCCTCTCCCGACCAGCATGCCTGTGTCCGCGTCCGTCTCTCTCCCCCACAGTACTCCTATGTTCATGCCCGTCCAGCACGCCCCATTCGCACCCTTCTCTCCCTTCCCCAGCGCACCCCGTTCACACCATTTCTCCCCCTCGCCAGCACGCAGGGATGACGGGCTTGATCATGGTTGTGCTGGGGGCGGGGCAGGGAGATGGCCGTGCTCGTGCTTGTGCTGGGGGGTGAGGGGAGATGACTGTGATCTTTGTTGTTCTTTGTCACTTTGCTTCACATTTTTCTGATTAAAAAAAATAGTTACAGAACAGATTAACCTTATTTACATTGAAACTTATGGGGAAATTTAACTTGGCTCATGACAATTTTGGGTCATGACCAGAGTCCTGGAATGGATTAACTTCATGAGCCAAGGTACCACTGTATCTGGTTTCATGTAAGCTCTGAACTAAGCCAGACAGAGAGAATGGAGAATTGAAAGAAGAGACTGTAGGCTCAGTATGGTTTGGGAAAGCAGGAGTGAGCTGGCCAGAACATGGAAGACAAACAACAATGCTATAGACTTTCAAGAGAATCTTGGAAATTAAATTTTGGGAGAGGCCCCAGAAATTCAACCCCTATGTAAGACAGTAAGTTTCACATGCTATCAAAACAGAAGAGAGACTTGTATAATCACTGAAGCCTTATAAGAGAATGCAGATTATTCACCTTGCAAGGTTGGTCAGACATCTGATGGCACACTGAAGAGAAATCAGAAGGCAAGATTTTTACTTCTGCAGCTGGAGAGATCATGCCCCTAGTTGGGACAAGAAAAGGAAAAGGCTATTTGAATATTTGCTGCCACTCATTCTATTCTCTGCCATTAGCAGCATATCACACATACATTTTTTTCTGTGACTGGACTCCTTACACCATGCTGTCTGGCTGCATTCCTGGAAAACACAGGAGGAAAGACCCTCACACCCACATTATCATACCTGACATAGCTCCCTGCAGAGCCCAGAGAGATCCGAGACAAAATGGAAGAGAGGGACACAGATACTTTAGTATAATGGGGAAGAGACAGTGGACAAGTCATACACAAATTTCCCATAGAATGTGCCATGAAAAATAGTCTTTGACTATTGACTAAAAAGTTATAAAATGTTGAAAAGGGAATTTTCCAGGGGGGGAAATTGAAAAATATTTAAATTCAGAATAAATTATTTTTGCTTTTTTTTCATTTATTGTTTAAGCTGAATTTGCACACAATTAAGCCCATTTTTGCTTCTAGCCAATGAACAAGTGGCTTTATTCCACCCGAACTTCTTCTGTTTAACCTTAGCATACACAGACAGGGCAGTCTTAAACTTGCCACCTTATGATACAGTACAGATTATATACTAAAAATTGTTTCCCACCCCTACCATGGAAAAAATCATTTCTAAAATCCCTTACTCCTATAATCAAGTATGTCAGAACCACAGAAATGGAGCAGGGAAAGTCATGACTGGCACAGCATGAAATAGCCTTCTCCAATCCAGTGCCTGCCAGATCTGTTGTACTACAACTTCCATCATCCCCAGCCAGCATAGCCAATGGCCGTGATATCTGGGAGTAATAGCTCAACATACCTGGAGGCATGAGGCTGGAGAAGGCTTCCATAGAATATTGTGCCTGGAGTTGGCCCAGGACCATGAGGGATAAGACCTTGGCTCCCTCCCCTGCTCATGGTGTCTCCAGACAGGCAGCTCAAGCTGGACTTGGTCAGCATGGGCTACAGTGTTCTTGGCCTAGTGAGTCAAGCGGCACCAGCAAGCCAGCCCTCTGCTGCTGCCTTCTCCAGAGAAGTCTCTGCTTAGCTGTTTCTCCAAGGCTCAGCAGCGTGTTCTCGGGGGCGCGATCGGTCGAGTCTCTCACACTGCCACCTACCAGACTAACCCTGGTGCTCACTGGCCCTTGGATCTGAGCAGGATGCACAAATTAAACAGGAGAATCAGAGCCCTTCCAGTGCCTTTCAGGGTCCTTAGCTGCTTGTTTCAGAAGGCTAGAAGGGGCGCCGTTTGGTTAAAATGGGGAGGAGTGAGAGGGTGAGGCTGGTGGATTCCATACTTCACAACCTCTGTTCCTTCTCCCCCATAACCTGTGCACTGCCTGGCACTTGACCCGTGGGCCCTGAAAACAGGAAGAGTCTGAGCTGTCACCGCAGTCTTGACTGGAGACCTTTCCTTGGCAGGCCTCCTTACAGCACAGGGCTGCTTTCCCGGCTTAATATGCGAGAGTGAGAAATGAAGACAGCAGCATCCACAGTCCCCATGTGACCACCACAGAGCAGCACGGCAGGTGTGGTGGCTCCCTGGGAATGTTACCCTCTTAGGCACATGGCACCACAGTTCAGGTTCCTGCTACCAGCAGGCAGATGTCTTTAGCTTCTTTTGGTTCAGGACCCCGGAACCCCTGACAACTGGAGCAGATTTAATAAATGCTAATATTGCTCATTAAGGGCCCTTTCCCAAACGGAGCCATGGCATTTGCATCAAAATGTCTAAGCGACAGAGGCAGCTTATTTAAAAGCATTCCACGGGCTGTTTATATTTCTTTACCAATGTAAAGCAGCCTGCTATAAGAATAAAAGAAATCAATGATCACATTTTCAAATTTCTGTCATAGAAGAACCCTGGCAAATAGTGAGTGATGGATTCCCCTTCTGGCAGCACTTTCCACTAAATATCCCAGGCAATGTATCTGTACATTGGCAGAAATCCATTATTGTGCCCATATATAAAAAGGGAGAGAGATCAGATACTTTATCGCCCCATCATTTTATTTGTGATTGGGAAGGTTCATGTGTCATGTCTGTACTTGAAACTGAAAGGTGAGATCTATGATTCCAATGTGATTGGGGATAAACAAATTGGATTTAAAACTGTGGATTGTCACTTGAATTTATTACATGAAAAAGTGATGTTTGATGAAAGTGAGCCCTTTGGAGCTTTTGTGTCTCTGAGAGTTGTTTGTGGCTTTGCAATTACCATATATTATAGGATAAATTCTGTACCTTACCAGTGGTCTGCTGAACAGGGACATTGTACTCAAGCTAGTCACTTCTAGAGAGCACGGTGCTTTTGCTACCCCATTATTTAACTTAAATGCCCCATGCTTGCCACACATCAGTGTCAAGAACGGCATCTGAGAAAATTCCAATGCTGCTGTACATAAATATGCAGTTTTGTTCTCTCAGTCAGGAGATGGGTTTAAGCCATCTCCTGGGCAGGGGAAGTGGGAGTGAAGCAAATGAATGGGCCATTAACTAAGATAAAATTCAGGTGATTTTCTTCTCCAAAGAGAAAACTTAAACACAAAATGTGTAAGATGCAAGGCTAATTGGTTGGTAGCTAGCCTCTTCCAAGATACTGCTTGATGTGCTGTAGAAAGTTCCTAAGCTAATTTGATTAAAGATCAGACAAGACAAAACAAAAACCATCCCATGGATGAATGAAGGATGTACTGCAGGCAATGGCAGTTCAGTGTGTGTGCCATTGTAGATAGCCATTTCCTTCTAGCTAGCACTGCTGTAATAGCAACCATCCACTAGTGAAAGAATGTGTGCTTTACGGGCAATGACAGCTGTACAATACTGCCTCTAACTCTCTGAAATCCCCGTACATAACCTAACAAGATGGATGTCATCCAACTCAGTTTCAAGCAACCTCCCCAGCTCTGCTGTGCACCTTGGTTTCTCTTCTCCTTTCCCCCCTTTTCCTAATTACATTTTAAATATCTTTAAAGTAAGTCGTCTTCCACAGAACCCTCATTACCACTAATTTCATTGAAAAACAGAACACAGACAAACAGTACTGGCTCATGGTTTGAATTTTTTAGAATACGCCCAGTGATTCTCTCCTGTTCCAGGAAACAAAACAGGCTGTGTGAAACTCAGCGTTCCTAAATACCATCTGGATTTTGTTGCCACAAGCAGATATCTGGAGTGGACTGACTGAGACTCTGGGGCCCAGGAACAGCCCCAAACCTGGAGCATTCTACCATAGATCAACAATACCCATTGCACAGCTTAACTCATGTGCTTGAGACACAGGTCTTGTGGTGTTCATCAGCTGACAAGTAGCAATATGTCCTTGTTTCTTAGCAGGAAAGAACATCTTTGCCATATCTAGCAAGCTGGCCAGCACAGCGGGTCTGTAAATAGTCAATAGCAACTTTTAAAGGCAAGCCATTCAAATGGCTTGTAGATTTCATTAGTTTTCATGTAATCACCTACATCTTAATCAGTTTATGCAGCTACCTTAACCTTCTTATAAAAAATGAATGGCACACACTTCTGTGTGGCTACTGTATAACCAACCCGACCAGTCAGATGGATAATTACTCATAGTTACTTCTGTTCATGTAAAGAAATTACGTCAGCTAATACACGGGAAATTTATGAGGCTTTGAATGTATGTACTTAGGGCCACCTTGTGTTCTGCAAGGATACTGCATTGTACAGCTACAATGGATGGACCTTCAAACATGCATACCGAGTTGCAAAGGGCATACAAAGAGTATTAACAATGACTATGATGCATTTGATAGATGTCATCATTACTGAGTCCTTCACATAGGCTTTGACCTGCAAATCCTTTTGTGCAGACAAGCTAAGTACACAATGAGACAATGAGGAATTCTACTTGTGGTATCCTTAACAGAAGTTCAACAAGACTGAACTTGTTGCATTCAGCCCTCCTTATGATTGAGAGTGATTGGCTTTCCACCTCCATTTGGCTACCGCTCTGCTGAGGTTGGTCAAGAGATGAGGCTGTTCTCGCCTTTTGACTGTGTAGGGGAAGATTGAGTGGAGGAATGATTGACAGCAGAGGGCAGAATAGAATAATGAGTGGGGGACCCCTAGGTACATCGCAGTTTCCTTTCAAGCCGTTTCATCATTGACTTTGTGATGGATCAATTCCTACTTTCTCTGACAAGAATTCCAAACTGCTCTGCTTTCTGTTTTGCAATCTAGTATCTGACATCTGACCTGACTTGCTGCCCTCTTCTGGGTTCTCTGGGACTTTGATCCCATTTTTATTCTTCTATTCATCACCTCCCCAAGTGATGGATGCATTTTTATTATTTTCCTTGCAGGGCCTGGATCTTGCATGGATTGGGACAAATATTTCATATGAGCTACCTAGGAGGTGTACTGATTAACACAACAAACTATGGTAGATTTGCATTACCACATGCATGGAAAAAACTGTCAAAGAACTGCTGTTCATTAGGTGCCCGGTGGTCTGACCAATGCTTCAGAAAAATCATGTGTGATTTTATGTTAAATAGGAGGCCAGTCTACCAGTGAAGTACTCAAATGACCACTTCACCAGTTTGGTTTTCTTCCAAAGAAGGAAGAGGAAGAAAAGAAAGTTGCTCATGGATTTTAAAAAAAATCTCCAAAGTCACTACATGATAAAAACTCTTACACTGCCATAAATTTGTGCCAAATAAGCTAAGTGGTGGGCTTACTACTACTTACATATGATTAACAGACATGTGCTTTACATTCTGGTTTATAATGTCAAAAAGGTAATTATTTAATACTCTTTCGTAAAATGATCTTGGTGGATGCTGCTCACTATTAGTTGCCCTGTATCGAAGAAGCATTTCACTGCCAGTAAGGGAGGTGGGGATAAGAGTGCAAATCCATCCCTTGATGGACCAAAGTCACATCCCTTGTGGAGGATGAGGGAACAATATGAAACAACAGAAATCCCAGAGAAAATGCTTCTGACACTACAAAATGTCTGCTTTGGAGGGAGGGGGGAATCAGTTAAGACTTACTGAAATAGATTCTTTTGGTTCCTCATGGGAGACGGTAGAACTGGATTTAGGTTTGCCTTATTTGGTCCTATTCCATCCCGGCTTCATGGTACTGGGAGGTTGGGAGAAGCAGAAGCACTCAAAAAACCTAATAAATAGGCCATTTTGATGAAATCATCGTTCCATCAGAAAAGCCAAGATTTTAAATGCTGATCTGGCAGCAGACAAATTAATACAGCAATGGATTTTGAATTGGTATTTCATGTTGTTCCTCTGGCAGTGCCTGGAGCTTTCCTCTGACACTCCAGCAGTAATATAAAATCAGTCATATATCTATACATCCATCACAGTCCTATTCCATCTCTGATAATATAGGGCATCTGCTCTTTAATTGTTTTAGTAACTCCATCTAGCTACATCATATTTTCATTTTTGGAAACCACTGTAGTTTAATAGCACAATTCCATTTCTTGATTTTCTTCACTTGCAGGATAAATATCCATCAGATTTGCATTGGACTGCTGCACAGTCAGTATCGATGCAGAATTAGAAGAAATGTGAGTCCAAGGGGCTTCAGAAGCACTGAGCCAGGACTTTCCCAGGCTGAATTTTGAGCTGTTTCTATGCCACTTGTAGTTAGCTAAAGAGGAGAATTTGTGATGAGGAACTGGAAAGCATGCCTAGCAGTGTGTTATTATTTCTAAGTATGTGTTGCTGTACATGCTTTCTAAACTTGTGAAGTAATCAGAAATCTATTTATAGCTACTTGCACAAGAGATGCTGAAGAAGACTAAGTCTCTGTTTTTATTTCTAGCTAAAAAAACAACCAAAGGCTCTATGAAATTTCTTCAAGGACCATATAATGCAGAGAATTTTGAATTAGAATTCCTAGAAATACAGCTATTAATTTCAAATGTACAACTGGGTATTCTTCCCACTTCAGACCATTCTTCAGACTTTATTTGCAAATTGCATCATCCCATCATGTACTATGACAGTAGGTTAACCCAGGAACCAGCCTTATACTGAAGTAGACTATCACTCTTTCTATCTTAGCCAGGACAAGCTGCAGATCATGAGAGGCCCTGGAGCAAGCAGTCTGTAGTGGGCTCCATGCCTTCCCAGTGAACTCACACATACGATTGGTGCATACAGGCATGGGCTCAGCTGCAGTGCTGACATAATCCTTACCCAGCCACAGTGCCACATGCACACACACACACACACATGCATGCATGCACACAGATGGAGAGGGTCAACAGTGAGAGAGCTTCAACTACTGGGCAGTATAAAAATGAAACAAATAATGGATAAATAATGTACACTTAAACTTCCAAGCCAATTTTCATTTTTGCTGCATCTTTTAGTGGAAATCATCTTCCATGCTAATATCTCTTCCACGGCAGAAAAATGAAACACTAGCTTACATTTCTGCATCATACAGTACATGGACACATCAAAATAAAACATCAAAGTGTGCACTTTCTCTCTCTCTCTCTCTCTCTCTCTCTCTCTCTCTCTCTCTCTCTCTCTCTCACACACACACACACACACACACACACACACACACAAGGAACATCGTTCTGTGCAAGAAGAGTCTTTCCAGTCTTCCTCCACCCCCTTGAAATTTTGGGGAATTTGTATGACAATTGCATTCACTATAAGCCATATCCTTGGCAATTAACTTGCAAAATTTCAGAAGAATTGGTGGAGGTGTTTTCTGGCAACGTGACTCTTTAAATCTTGGAGTCTGCTTTAGTTCAAGTCGATGCATACTCCTGGGATCTGCATTGCCAAGCTGTGAAGTTTTGATTTCTGCCATTGGCGAATTAATCAGATGTCCCTGTAGAAAAGCATTCTGTTATTATGTGACAAAATAAGAGTTGGAAGATGTTCAGGTACTCTGGTGAGAGAGGAAATGAACAGAATAGATCCAAGTATCCTGTTACCAGAAAACATGTGTGCCAATCTGTGCCTTAACAGTAGCAGTATGTGTGGGTATGTAAATGCACAACACAGTATTTATTTTACCTACCCTTCCCATCTTATAAAATAAGTAGTTGAAATAAAAAAGATTCAGTGGCATAATAAAGAACACATTGTGTTTCCTTCAGATCTCCCTGTTTTTATAATAGGTGATCAATGTATACTAGTTTTTGCAGTCTGGCACCAAGTTTTAACGTAGTCAATGTTATTCTAAAGAATTCCATGCACTGGCAAAACATGACATCTTTGTGAATTTATGGCTTTGCACTATTCTTACAAAATCAGTTAATTCTAGATAAGAGTAGTTATAAAATTGTACATGAGAGCAGCTAGGTCTGAACCATGAAATAAAGCATAAGTTTTCTTTTTAAATTTTTCTAATAGTTCTAATAAATCATTCTAAAGAGAAAATTATATTCGTTTACTTGCCCAAAATGACTGGAATTGCTATACAAGTTCATGTTTCGATCTTATAATAAAGGACTATAATGCCTTAGAAACAGAGCAGCACAAAGTATGCTTGCAAAATGTATGAAACTCTAACTCGATGCTCTAATGTAACTCAACTGTGCCCCCTAGACCAGCTGGCCAGTTAGCACACTACTCAGCAACATGAATGGCTTTATCTCATCTCATGCATTCCCAATTCCCATCAGAAAACCTAAGCTAGCTTTTTATATAATAGACTAACTGGGATAGCCCGGCTGAGTCTATTGATCTGTACTGTTATTAGGAAGAAATGTTCAGACTTTCTGGCTAAACAACTGACATCAGAAGGTGAGGGTTGCATAACTGAACAAAACAACTATCTGTCTTTGTGAAGGGACTGGCTTTTACTGACCTCAAAATAAGGGGTCACTCAATCCTTGGCAAGCCTTGCAGATAACATCAGACTGGAGGCCAAGATGGACTGTCAGATCATCCTGTCTACATATGGTGTGTGGTGCTTTTAGCCCTCCCACCCCAGCTGCAATCTACACAAAAATTGCATCCACACACCCACTCTGTTCTGTTGCAACTCATGATAGGAGAAATAATGTCTTTAGCACCCAAAATCAGACACATTACTGTAGATCCCATCTGACCATCACCCGTTATTAGCAAGAGGGGAAAGTGGGTGGAGGTAAGGTTGTGACAGGCCTGTAGAATCCCTCTGCAGCTTCCTTCTGCTTGGTGGACTTGCAAGTGGGCTGCTTGGTGGACTTGTATTTGGCCCTGGCTTAGGAAGGAGATGAAGTTCACAACTGCTCCCAGACACTAGCAGAACTCCTCTTGTGCAACCTGGCAGCCTTCCTCTGCAGCATGTGCAAGCACAAACAGAACCCACAAGTCATGTGCATGGAAAAGGGACTGCCATGCATGCAGGGCAGGGCAGGGCAGGGCAGTATGGGCCTGGTCTCAATTTCTGGCAGGCACCAAGTTGCTGGCAAGCTGAACTCAGGGTTGTGAGAAAGCAGGAAAGTCCAGGAAGCTTGGGCAGAGGGAATCCCACCCCCAAAGCAAATTCCTCACACATCCTTAGGTGGAGGAATTGCTGGGACAGTGTGGTGAATGCACAACTGCCCCCCCCCACCCCGCGAATTATGTGAGCATATAGAAATCAGAGTGGCCTAAATCATCTATCCAACATATTGACCCCCATTACCTCTACAACCATCCCTGAATTTCTGGTAAGTAACAAAGAAACTTGTTAGGGTAGGCCCTTTTTGTGCTCCATGGACTGCAGCAATCTTGAAGACCAGTCCTGGCTTGATAGATCTAGATATATTTCATCCTGGGTTCACATCTAGAATGCTTTGAAGATAAGAGATGAATCTGGCTGGCTGGCGAGCGCAAGTGGCTGAAAGCCTGGATGATTTCAGAATCTGGAAGTAACTCTTCTTTCTGTAGTACAAGCTATTCAACATGTATGTGTCTCCAGTGGTTTTCTTTCAAAGGCCGCCTAGAATTCCCCAAAAAGTACAGAGGGGCCTGAAACAATACCATCACAATACCATCCCACAAACAGCCCAGGAACCAGCAGCTCTTTTCAGTATATTGGACAAGCAACATGAGCGCCTCCCATAAATGCCAAAAAGCCCTTCTTCAAGGTATACGTGATGGTGGATATGGGAAACCTAATCTGTGGAGGCCAATGATACAGAACCTGCATTTTTAACATGGTTATTTGTTTTTTATTGCCCTCCTCTCCCCATCTCTGCTACACATCCTTGAAGCCCAAAGGGACACAATCGCAGAGGTCAAGAGAAAAAAAGAAACACCCCTCTGATTTTGCGTCTTTCCATTATATGTATAATGAAGATCAACAGCATGGGGAAGGTCCTTATATTGAAGGGGAAGAAGAATATGAGATCAAAAATACTGAAATGAAGGAGACACAGAATGGAGAAATTAGTCTACCCCAGGTTGGGATTTTGAGTGCTCAGCTCTTAAAAATCTGGGCTTGAATCCCAGTGCATTCAGCTATGCCAGTGCTGAATTAGGGTCACCACTCCTCTCCCCACCCTGCTTTGGCCAGAGCCACATCATTAACAGCTACGTTGCAGGAATAGCTGCACCACTGGAATTTAACTGCTTAGAATAAGCACATACACTGTTTCTGTTTGTTTTTTTGACAAAATTTTACCAAAGTCTGCCAAGTTCTTCAAATTCATGAGAGAAAGAAAGGCAGGTTGCTTACCTGTAACTGTCGTTCTTTGAGATGATATTCCCCTGTCAAGTTAGTTATTATTATTACATTAAATTCCATTTATAGCATGTCTTATTTGCCATTGCAAGAAATCCACAATGGGCTACAAGTTTCTTTTCTTCTTTTTCTCCTCATAACAACAAACCTGTGAGGTAGGCTAGGCTGAGCGTCTGTGACTGGCCCACAGTCACCCAGTGAGCTGCATGGCTGAGCGGGGACCCGAACTCAGACCTCCCAACTCCAGGTCAAGCACTATGAGCACTATACCACACTGGCTGAATGTCAGAAAAATTCAGCAGGTGCCATTGCCCTTTTTCTTGCATCAGTGAAAAGCTTTACTGTCCTGGCTCCTCTGCATTAATAAGACATGCCCAAGCTCTTTATGGGTGGGGAAGTGGTAACCCTGAACGTACACCCCCCACCCCCACTCCTGCGTCTAGCACAAGAAGTTCTAGGGGCACCTTTGCAATGAAACAGCTACACAGATACATTTTCTGGGCAGCTTTCTCCTGCCCCTGGATGGATTGACTGCATTTCTGGACTGCCCGATAGCCAGAGCTCTCTCATTCTCTTGATTAAAGAATCAAGAGGATAGCCACCAGTGAACTAAAGCGGGGTACATCCAGCATGAGCCACGGTTGTTACAGGCTCCTAGAATGGGAAGGGACCTTGAAGATCATCCACTCCAGGGCTCAGCAAAGCAGCACCCACAGGTGCCTTGGCACCCTCCAGGACCCCACCGCTTTCCCCCTCCCGTCTTCCTTGCTGCCGGCTCATGCCTTGCTGGCCATCCTGCTGGTCTCCATTTCTGCTTCTGTCCTCCAGGTGGTGCCGTGATCTCTCAGCTCCTTTCCTTGCATCCGGCTGCCTCACTTGCCCATTTGCTCTGCCGCCTTGCCTCTCCTCCAGCTGCCGCTCGCTTCGCGCTGCACACCCGCCCTTGCCTGTTCCCTGCTCCTGCCATGTCCCTCCCTTTCCTCCCCACTCCATGGAGAAAAATGGGGGGGGGGCACGTGGTCAGTGGGAGAAGGGGCAGTGGTGGCAGCAGAAGCCAGGGGAGCAGGTGGGAGAAAAGCCACAGCAGCACCGTGGAGTCAGCAGGCACTGGGAGAAGTGTCCCTGCAAGTCTGAGAAGCAATTGCCAGCCGTGGAGGACTATGTGGAGTCCCAGCTCCAGGTCCTGCCACCCTGGAGCCCAGGCTGCAACCATGAGCCCTCTTCCTGCCCCTCTTCTCTGAGGTCAGAAGTGGGACATGCTGGGGGAGGGGGAGGGGAGGGGAGGGGAGGAGGCCAGGGCTGATGGCTTATCCCATAGCCCAGCCGTGCCCCAGCCGTGCCCCTTCACTGGCACAAAACTGGCTGCCTAGATGACGTGCTGGGCACAGAGCAGGGGTGGCTGAGATCTCCTAACCAACCTCGTGCCCTGCATTGGATCCATCTAACCCCCTGGTGCAGAGGCTTCCATGCTTCAAGGGTGGAGGAACTGGAGTTTACTGTGTTCAGAATCTCACCTTCTTTACGTATTCAACAAGTCCGATTCTTTTTACTCACCTTTTTCAAATAAAGGCCTGCCTGTGTTTGTGCAAGAGAAACCGTACAATGATGCAAACCTCTGTAAATTCTTAGTCATACTGAGATGCTAACTTACTGACGAGATTTAACATCATGGTTATGTCACTGAGCATAAGTGAACATAACTGCTCCTTGTTCAGTCCTATGAATGGTCTTCCTCATGGGATGTTGTCGCAATGTTTCACAACCAATTTGACTTGGCTGATTAGGGTGTCTCTAAGGGGACTAAGGTAATACAGACTGAGAGCAAATGAAGGCAATGTAAATGAAGTTTCTTCTTTGTTTTGCAATGAATACTGAAAAATAAATAGTTTTGGTGCTGTCAGAAGGGTCCAGAAAATATATATGAAGTTTCGGCTCTTACTTGAATTGCTTGGTAAAACAAAGATCCTCTCAAAATGCGGCATCTGACCACACTAGAACAGAACAGTGTAAAACAGAAAATTGTGGAATAACTGGATAAAAGATACCTGGATTTTATTCCAAAGATGACATTGGAAATCAAATTAAATTTTCAAATTAAATTGCGAACAGGTGAATTCTCCCCCTGAAGGATGTGTCCTTCCTTTACCTGATTTTTAAAAATGTAAATGAACAGGAAATTAAAATTTTGTCTCGGTTTTTAATGCTCTGCCTAAATTAAATCTATGCTGTTAAATCAAACATGATTCTGCTGGGAAAACACCTTGTCCTACCTTGTCTCAGCTAAGAATAAATACTGTACTATAAAGGGATTCTGAATCAAGGTCCATTTATCTCTTGGATATATCCAGGGCATCCGTGTGGTGGATATAGTCACATGGAAGACCTTTTATGGAAAAGGCATCAATTAAATTACAATGGAGGATTCCTACAGAGTTCCATTCAAGTCTCTAATTAATTTTGTGTCCCACATAATGCAAGTTATGACTACAATGAAATATCACAGGAATTAATGATGATTAGGCAGGTACTGTTGAATGTTATTGAAAGACTCCACATTTGTCCTTTTTTATAGTTTTAGTTTTAGGCTTTAAGGTGTAATTCTATGGTTTCCCCAAATTATCCGGGAGGTCATAGGAGGTCATAGTTCCAGCACTTGGAGTTCCAGCACTGAGGGCCTGCAATCCGGGAGTTCAGACGCTGCCCCCTTTCCTCCCTCCACATCTGCTGTGCAGAAGGAAATGTGCTGGCTGCCCTTCCCCTCCTCGAGGTCACGGCTGGGCCATGGAAGGGGCAAGAGGGGGCATGTTAAGGGTAGGGAAGGAAGGGCCAGGGGGAGGTTGGAGTCGAGGATTCATACTGAAACCTATTGGTGTTCCAGCCCTCCTCCCTCCCAGCACTTCACCTAGATGGCCAAAGATGCCTCGATAAAATACTCGCACCTGCCACAAGGAATGAGTGCCAGCACTGTGCTTCTTTCCAGGCATATCATGCAAGTGAGCCTCTGAGTTTGGAGGTTTACATGCATTGAGACTGCAGAGTATAGGATTATGCCCCAATGGGTTATATTGCTTTACCATGTGATTTAACCTTGTATTTGCTGTGTATATAGGGCAGTTATATCTACATAGCAGTCTAAGTAAATATAATAAATAGCCAGAAAAAGCAGTCAGCATTCACAAAAGAGAACAGCAAATCATTAACAGTACAACTCACAAACAGACCAAGATTTCTGTCTCTGTGTTCCCAAGTCCTCTGTGTGTGTGTGTGTGCGCGCGCGTGTCCGTGTGTGCACATTCACCTAGCAAGCAGTGTTGCATATCCCAATTTAATCTAAGGAGAGTTTCTGTCCAAACTTCATTTAGAGTTGAGAAAAAGAAGGAAGGAAATTTTATATGATCATTAAAATTAACCTCCCAGTAGGGTGACACTATCCTGTACCTGATACTTGCAGGGGCTGTAAAGTATTCTTTTTGAAATGGGCTTGATTGGCATGCTTGAGAATTCCTGGATACACGATACAGCTTCCACTGTTCTCCCATCTGTCTTGTTTGGCTGCTTATTCTGAAATGCAGTTTTTTACAGGCTTCTCAGGCCATTATTAAGATGGAAAAATAATATTTGCAAAACCTTTGCATGGGCTTATTATACAATGGCTAAGGAATGAGAAAAAATGCCTTGCATTTCAGGGTGAATTTTTCCATCTTTCTGTGTTTATTTACCCCTAATTAAATGCTGATGAACTTGGCCAGTTGTTAATTTTATTGATCTTTTAAAGTTATAGACATTATTACATTTACTTTTATAGAAAGAAGTATCTTAACCTGCTCCATCTATGACAGGGTGATGCAACACATGGCCCATGGGCTGCAGGGGGAGTTTTGCAGTCCCTCTGGGGTCCCTTACCTTGGTAGTATGCGCTCGCTCTCCCTCCCTCCCTCCCTCCCTCCCTCCCTCCCTCCCTCTCTCTCTCTCTCTCTCTCTCTCTCTGTGTGTGTGTGTGTGTGTGTGTGTGTGTGAGAGAGAGAGAGAGAGAGAGAGAGAGAGAGAGAGAGAGAGAGAGAGAGCTGTGCTAGCAAATTCCCTGTGCTTCTACTGAGAAACAAGGAGATCATGGTCCTTGTTTCCCAGCAAAATCTCATCCTGCATGGCTTGGAAAAACAGATGTGGCCTTCCCCAGAGGGTTCAGTGGCATCCAAAGCCTATCCAAACTCTAACCCTGCCCCTCTACACAGCTAGGGCCTATATACATATAGAGACAAGTTTCTGTATATGTATCAGTAGCTCAGTGAAATCCATTCTTTTTTCATAACTTCTTGTAATCTTCACTCAACATTTGGGATAGAAGGCCAGTGTGGATATATTTTAAACAAACACATATATAAATGATAAACCACAAGCACAAACATTTCCTTCATACACGAGCATACTCCTTGAGCCAACAGCTGGGACTACAGACATTAAGCACTTTTTCAACAGTATAAGCATTTTGCTCTCCTACTCCTGAGAAATGGATGGAAGGCTGGATTCTTATGTGGATATTAGGACTGGTGAGCAACACCCTTGCATCAATGATGTACCCAATAAAGGCAACATAGATGCTGATTATCTTCCATTTTTTCTTTTTCTTTTACAGATTATTTTCCATTGTAATGTTTCTTCTGGAACTGACTATCCTCATTGATGTCATTAGTTTAAGCCAGGAGTCAACCACATTGGACCATTGCCACACATAAAATTAACCTCCCCTTCTCCCAAATGAACCACCTTCTTCCTTGCCACCTTTTCTCCATGGATTCCTTTCCTCCTGCTGCTGCCTTTGATCTTCTCCTGCTGCTGCCTTCTTTCCCCATAGCCACCTTCTTTCCTAACTCACTGCCATGATCTCTCCCTCCTTCCTCCTCTCCCCTTCCACCACTACACTGACCCGCACGACTGCTGCTGCCTTTCTTACTTCCCTATCCCACTGGCACTGCCACTGGCTTTCCCACACGGCTCAGGGCCTAATAAACCTCAAGCCCATCTTACTCGTGCCTTGAGCTTCCCGAGGGCTGCTTGTTTAAGACCCTGCCTGAAGCTAACTGTGGGTAGGATTTAATGTACGCTTTAAGTGATTTATGTCCTCTCTGAAGCAGCAGATGGTCTTTCCCCTATATGTTTGCATTGCAGTGCACCTCTTGGCTGGGCATGGGCAAAGAATTAATTACTCCAATTTAAATGTGTCTACCAACACTTTTAACTTGGAAGGCAGCCTACATCTGAAGTGGGCTACTTATGCTCATTTTGCAACTATATAGTAACACTGAATCCAAATGGCTAACTTTTTATTTTACTTTTGTCATCTTGGGTAATTGCCAGGAACAAAAAATGGTTTGCCATGCTTTAAATTCTGCATAAATTTCAAGTGCTTTTTTCCCTTCCATACATTGACAGTGGCACATGATGGCATGGGTGGCGGTTTTGGAAGCCAAAATCACACTACTGCAAAAATATTCATCTCTCATGGTTTTCTGGCAATTTCCATTCTGCTTTTGGAAGACTTTGTTGTTGCTGTTTTTAAGTAAAATATAGGCTTGACTACTAAGATAAGTTAACACAACAAGACTGTTGTTGTGCCCTGTTGTTTTCATTGCACTAGCAGGATCCAATGATAGTGCAATAGCAAATGAGTATTTTCTGAATCAGCTCTGGAAAGCGTTCCCTTCTCTTGCTTCATTCCAGAAATGAGTGCCTTTGGCTCATTTCCAGCTTCATTAGAAAGCTTACCAATGCATTTATGGTCTGTCTCCCTGGCATATGGCATTTACTGGATATTGCCCTTCAGTTGACAATATAATTGTTTACCCCCCAGAGAGCTTTGGCTATTGGACAGTATAGAAAATCAATCAATAAATGAGCACAATAACCCGGGACTAAGATGCACTGAACTCCATAGAGCTTGCTTCGGAATAGACAGGTATATGATTGCACTAGGAAGGATTTCCACTGAAAGGCAATTTCTCATCCCTTCTCCTCCCCCAGCAGAGAGTGTTGCAAGGAGAGGTCCTGTTTCAGAGGTCCTCTCAACCTCCAAAGCAGATGTGGGGGTGTGGGGCATAAAAGAGTGCATAGTATTTGCCAATAGGAAAAAGTTCTTTGTAGGATTCAATAGCAATAAGCACACAGGTGGACAGAAGCCAAGAATTTGATTAATGAGCAGGCAAAACACTATGGAATAATATATGATAATCGAGCAAGATTGCTTACTTCTTTCTGTTGGATAGAACCCCAGATGAATCACAGTGGAGAGGCCCCAGTTGACTGGCTGGAACACAGGGCCTCCACTTTCTAGCATTGGGTGACAACAGGATATAGCTATCTAAGATCTCCTACATGTGGAGGTAGCACCAATAGGGGTGTAGATCAGAACATGTGGCCACCCTAAGATAGCCACACACATACCCACGCACACTGGTGTTTGCTGTCATGCTCTGGAACTTGAGAGGTGCCAAGCTAGGTCCCTCCCTGATGTCCTCCTGCTGCCATGCCATGAAAGTACATTTTCATTTTAACAGTCTATTGCTCTGAAAGCCCTTTTCCTTCTCCCTTGCCTCCTGAGATTGATTTTAACTAACATATACTCTTTTTTAAAACTTTAGTAGGTTTTAATTGATTTTTTAATTTTCTGATTCTGATTTTGTTTTTTATCTGGTATTTTATTAATGGTAGCTGGCTTGAGCAATAGTAAATAAAAGGTATAATTTCAGTACAAAAATAGTTTTACAAACAACAACCAAATCAGCTCTTGCATGAAAAATAACAAACACTTCCACAGCTTTTTTTTTAAATCAGCAGCTTTTAAAGCTCAGCATACATTTTATGTCATTAACTCTCCAACAGTTCTGCTGAGCTAATCCACTCGTGTTATTATGAAGGCAGCTGATTTCAAAATGTTTGGACTTGTTACCACAAAGGATGGAGTTAATTGTGAATTTTCAAGAGACAACCAGTTGTTTCTTTGCTGCATAATTAGTAGAATGTCATTAAGTCTTATTAGTCTCCAGTAGAACTGGAGCAGATTTTGTAGTGATGTCAGAGGAAAAAATGGCTTTTTATGCAGGGTTCATCATAACTGAAAGTTCTAAAAAAAATTCAGGAAGGGGGACTAACTCGATTTTGTAGGAATGACAACATTCCAGTCCATGCCAGCCTGGCCAAAGGCGTCTAGGTCCTGGTATGCACCAACTCCATCTGTGTTTAGAGGCATGTGGAATATTCATTCTGGATCAACTTTGAGCAAAGTCAGAAATTCAGGAAAAAGAAAACACATGATACTCTCCATTCTGGAAATGTACCACCTATGAAATACAGTGGGAGGGGTTATATGTTTAAATGTTTGCTTCCACCATGCCAAACATTCCTGGAAATGACTAAGATATCAAGGAGAATGCTGGATTGACATGTTCTTCCTTGTGTTTCTGTTAGCCACAGGCAACAGCTTTTTGGCATGCCGTGGAGTATTTGAACATCCCCCTTTGAGAGGGTATATAGAAAGCCTTGGGCTTTACTCATAGGATTATATTGATTCAGGCACTATAAATTAATCAAAATGGTGGTACCACCATTTAAGTATTTAAGCAGAAATGTGTCAGTCATAATAGATCCAGCTTAAGAACAAAAGCAATTGCTTCAGTTGGATGGTAGGTCAAACAATCTGGTGTATCTTCTTGACAAAATTGTAATAACATTGTTGGGAATGGTTTTAAAAAGCCATAATCCAGTGTTTAATACACCAGTGTTCCTGGGGTAGAAATGAGCTTTCTGGGTGCTTATGAAGGAATGGTTTTCCTACTGTCCTGTCCTGTCTTAAGAGTCCCAGGAGAGGGAATACAGTGGAGATTTTTTCTGGTCAAAGAAAGACGCATCAGGTTTGGCAAAATATTGGTCAGGCAAGGTGGAGTCTGTTAGCAAGGTAGAGGTGATGCCTGAAGCATTTCCACCCTTACAAGATGGATCTGATGCCTCAGCAAGATGAAGAAGCCTTCTGAGGGCTGGCTGCTGTTGCCCTGCCCCATCCAAGGAAATGTCCGCACTTTTAAAGGGTTATTGCCTAAATCTGCACCTGTTAGCTCTTTGGTGTATGACTCTCTAAATGTATATTTTTTTATTTTTTTATTTATTAAAACATTTTTATGCCGCCCCATTCACCGAAGCCTCGGGGCGGCTTACAACAATATATATGACAATGTATCTCTGAAATCTGGGTGTAGCAACTGTCATCTTCTTTGAACCACCAGGGCTCAGATGTATGGAAATCAGCTCCCCATGTGTCCCTTCCTCTCCATCTGCATCTTCTTTTCAGCTGGGGAAGGTGAGCCCAAATAGCTGAACACCTGCAGCTGCAAAGTCAGGATACACCTGAAATGAAAGGAGCCTGGACACTGCATGGACCAGCACACAGCTTGCCTGACTCCTCCGTTTTCCCCATAATGAAGGACAAAGCATGACTGCAGTGAGAAGTGGGGCAAGAGAGCAGGAAACTGAACCGCACCTCTGTTCCCAAGGGAGTCCTCAAGGAAGCACATGTAGTGGCTTGGAAGCTGCAGCTTGGAGGATGCAGGAATCAACCCATGGTGATGAGGTGTGGAACTTAGAAGTACATCTGAGGCTTCCTATTGCCTTGTCTCCAACAACCTTCCCAGAGAACCAAAGAGGGATGATTGCCAAAGAGACTGAATAAGTCACTCAGCCAGCTCAGTTTTGAACTCATGTTTCCAGAATATCCAAGACTTTCTGCACCAGGCCATGCCATCACTGAGCAATGCAGAGCAAACAAACAAACAAACAAACAACTTTACTTTCAAGAACAAAGGGTTGCTGTACTTCTTTTGAATCTAATCAGAGTCTCCCTTGAAATCCCATTGTATAATGAACAGTATGAACATTTCAATGCTCTGCCATGGATATAGGGAAAAATCTCCATGAGTAATGCTACCTGCTTTGCATAGACAAGCTGCAATATCTGGAAGAAAATCAAAGAAACATCCCCAAACACTCCACTCAAGGTAAAGATCAGTTCAAAATACTTGCTCCAAGTAGGAGCAAACATTTCAAAATCCACAAGCTATCACTTGACTTTCTTTGAAGTGTTTCATTAGCCCAAATCACAACAAAATATCAGTGACAGCAACCCAGTTTGAGAAGAGGATGTGAATTTTAATATAAACCATTAAAATATATTTTTGCTTTTTAAGTGCCCAGTACTAATAACCATTAACTGGTGTTATAGCATGCCTACAGCCAGTCTTAAAACGGTGTCTGTACCCTGGTGGTTCAAAGAAACTTTTCTTTCCAGTGGTTCTTTTCTTGTCTGGCTGAACTAAAAGGTTGAAATTACAGAAGTGTGAAGATTCAAATATTTGGCTTTTAATATGATGACTGCAGTGGAATTCAGCTAGTTTAAGTCCAAGTTCTCAGTTTAGTGGCATGTGTATTTTCTTCAGAATAATAAGCCTAAGGAACATTTGAGGCCATAGTTAGAAGGAATGGTTGCACATGCTTTACACTAGGTGTCCATGATGCATTGTGTAATTTTTGTGTGGTATTTTAGTAACACAGTCACCTAGTTTACCAGATGCTCTTAATTAAATGGCAGCAAGGACAGGAATAATCAGGTCAAAGAAGAAAGATGAAAAGGACAAGGTGGCAGAAGAAGAAAAAGGCATCAAGAAGCAGTGGTCATGATGGCTATACATTACATCCAGGATCCATATATCAGTCGCTGGGGAATCTGTGAGTGACGATGCTGCTGCACTTGTGTCCTGTTTAAGGCTTCCCACAGGCAAATGGTTGGCAACTGTGTGAACAGAAAGTGGACTAGCTAGGCTGTTGATCTGATTCAACATGACTGCTCTTGTGTCCTTCAGTAGCAGCATGGAGCAGAAGGTCATTGAACCTCATGCACCTGGAGGAAATGTCTGTGGCATGTGTGGAAAAAATGATTAACATTCAGGCACTTGTTTTGACATTCAGGAAAACAAACACAAAACTAGGGAAGACATTTTATCTCGGTTCTGTTTTTTAACAGCTGCCATACATGGGTAAATATACCACCCAAAACTTATTTGCTGTTATTGGTTTTTATTGCAGAAGCAACTGATGCTCCCTTGGACAGTGCAGAATCAGGAAAGGAACTGCAGGTAAACTCTGAAATCTTATTTCGAGTATTTAGAAACATTTAGCAACACATGAAGAACTAGGGATTGTACCAATTAACTTTATATTTCTTGAGCCTGAACTGCTAAAAATTGACAGGACAATTTTGTGGGGAAAGAATGTTTCAGGTTTCTTCAAAAGAAATTAAAGCATGAATTGCTCTATACAGTCTCACAATTGCATTTGCCATTACTAGTAAAAATTGGTGTGAAACAAGCATAATTTTTCAAGCCCATTACAATACTGGGGTGGGCTTCAGCACTCAATAGGGATCGTTTCTCTGTGATTCTGACTCTTATTTATTATATCGCAGTTCACTTCCAGGAAGAATTATTTGTACAGTCTTTGGCCATCATAAGTTGGGGAAACTACATGCTGGAATGCTGCTCAGGAAGCCATTCAGAATGTAGACAGGGAGGAGGACTTCCCACTGACCCCACAGCCTGGCCTCTGTGCATTCAGGAGGTCTGAAAGGAGCAACCATGCATGGGCCCCCTATCAGACTGGAAGCACGGAGGTTAGGGAGAGGAACCATGGACCCAGTTTAGCGTGGGTAGGACTTCAATCTTGTAGCAGCCACCATAACTCAAAAGAAGTTTGGAAAAAAGAAGAGAGGCATTAGAGAATAAACCCTTGATATTTTAAATGTTCACATGGAAATTTAACAGCATCTTCTCCAACATACTGATGCATGTTCCCCATTTCTCTGTGGGGTGAGATGTTCCAGGGCCTGGAACTCCAGTGCCCAACTCTGGTTTCCTTTGAATAAGAGAGCATTGGAAATATATGGCATTTTTATATTACTTACTTGGTTCACAAATATAAAAGTGTGCTTACAGGGCAGCCCTTTCACTATCCTGCACCAGAGGAAGGGGAAGTACCTGTGCACTATTCTGCCAAGCACAAGGATAGCCCCCTTGTCAATATCTTTGTTAACTGCATGCTCCCCTTCAGCACTTCCTTTGCTAGCAAACACCCATTTTTGAAAGGCTGATTCACCTTCTCCTAAGCCCCCCGAGGTTCCTTCTTTCCTGCTGGTGTCAGCCACTTTCAGCTCCCCTCACTCCTGCATGCTCATTGCTTCCCTCTGTGGTGTCCCTCACTTGGTGTCACATTTGCCTCTGGGTTACAGAGCAGTGAGCAGGATCATGTATGAAAATGTCATCGCAAAGCAGTGAAACTGGCCAAAACGAAATGCAATAACTGCGAGTGCTTTCGGGACACGCCTCATGACCTATCTTTCCCTCTTTTAGGAGCACAGGGTGGAGGGAAGGGATGAAGGGGAGGAGCAATGGTAGTGGCATGACCATGAGAAGCGGCAGGGGCTTACACCGCTCTTGCCAGCTGGCTCTAGCCATTCCCAACAACTGCTGACGAAGTTGCCCTGGCCGGATCAGCCATCCTACAAAGCCACCTTGAGAACAAGCCACCTTAAACAACCCTACCATAAGCCACATGTGCTCAGGGTGGCTTGTTAGTGGCAAGATGATTTTGTTTTTACGTTATATTTTAATAAAGTGTCATTCTTAATAAAAAGACAGATTATACATTTAAGAAATAAAGTCCCCACTTTTTTAAGTGCACACCTTTTCTGTCTTTAAGAAGAGAAGAACTTTGGAGAGACATATGCACAGCCGCAAAAAACAACAAGAAGAAAAAATGGCTGAGGCTCTTCTCCACCTCAGCCTACCCAATTGGATACCATTCTTTTCAGAAGCAGGGACTTCACGAAGCCCTAATAGCAGTGGACAGGACATTCTTCATGCTTTCAGGTCTTGTTAAAGACTCCGTTCAGCAGAAACATTCGATGTAGTCAATCTGCATAGCAATCTCTCTGCCAGTTAGAAACTTATGTCTGGAATCAATTTAAGAAAAGGAAGCAACCCATTAATCTTGGGTCTCAGGGTAATTTTATTGTAAGAAAACTGGGAAAGACAATCCTTTCTACCTAGAAAAACATGTCTGCTTGGAATCAAGCTAATCTTTCAATAGAAAGATTTTGATATAAGAAGAAAACTAGGAACAAAAGAGCTTTGCCAGTTTCTTGGGCTGATCCATTAGGTGGCAGGAGGGCCAGCAGCTGCTTCTCCTGCTGCTGCTGCTGCTTTCCCTCTTTTCGGAAGTAGAACCTCCACTGGAAGACTTCTGGCCATTTCCTAAGCCTGAAGCCAGGCATCTGCTTTGCCAATGGCAGAACTAGGTAGCAATGGCTGCTTCTAATCCCAGCCCTTCCATGTGAGACCAATTACCTGCCCCTGAGGAAATTCTCAGAAAAAGCATACTTTTTTTCCTGATGCTTTTCCAAAGCCCAGAAAGACCCCACACAAGGGAACCCTTCCACTTTCTTTCCTGGGGTTTCTTGGATTCTCTACTCTGCTCTTCCTTATACTTTCCCAAATGTAAGAGTTGCAAAGAGGATTGGTGGATGGAAAGAAAGCAGCAGTCAAGAATGCTTGCAAAGCTTAGCCATCTCCCACCTTTGAACCAGATAAACAGCAGCTTCAAAGTTCCTTAGAACAGGGAAAAGGCTGTTAATTGTAAAAACCATCAAAAGTGCAATTTTTGTTTGTGCATTTGCACTATTCAGCTACATAACATACATAGAGGTTATGAAGTGGGAAAGCAGAAAACTCTTTGTGCATGGCTAGAACTAGATCTTACAGTAAAAGACTAGATATACCAGAATTTAAAGCTGATTAACAACTGCATGTAGAAAAGTTCAGAGTCCTCCATTATTGATGAAAACTCTGCAACTATTGTTATTTTATTCTAGCCACTCAACAAGACACAAGGAATCATCTTAAAATGACATTATACATTGGCAAAAACAGCATAAGAAGCACAGACATCTCAGAAGAAACTTTAGTCTAAGCTACAGATGAGCTTTATTCTAAGCCACTAATTCCCTCCCCACACTTCCACATGAGTGTGGAAGGAAGTTAAATGGGCAGAGTAAGTGCTGGTCCAAATCTATTACAAACCCAATGCAATTGTGGAGGGAAGTTGGGTTTCTGAGCTGGGAGAGTCATTTCTGAATGCCCCACTCCCCTCCCCACTCCCAGGAAAGAGGTGGAGAAGAATGGCCACCAAGGACATAGGCTTTCAAACAAGTGCAAATCCATATCCCATTTCATGCCGCCTGTACTCAAACTATCACCACAGCAGCTTTGTGTTCACATAGTTGCAAACCAGCTGCATACAGGATCCCTCAAGTAGGATGGGTACAGGAGCTTTTGCAGTCCAAGCTCGGCAGCACCTTGCCTACACAGCCATGCTGCCTCTAATAAAGGAAGTAGCATATAGCTGTCAAGGCTTGTAGCCATTTAACCTTCTCTGCCATGAATTTGTCCAATCCTCATTTAAAGCCATCCCATAGTTTAACGATGCACCAGTTTAGCTTAACGATGTACTGTCCTGCTAAATTTAAATTACATATGCCCTTTAAATAGATAATCTCCACTGGCTCACCATTTTATAATTCCTTTCCCTGGAGGTCCTGTTGGCAGGAATAGCTTAAAATGCATGAGCTTCCCTCATAGAAGTAAACTTTGGCAGTGGTGACAGTGGAAGAGGGATGAACAGCTGGTAATGATCTTATTCCTCCTGTTGTAATAGTTCTGGTTCAGTGAGGCACATTCTGGGCATGCAATAAAACTAAGATACAAGCTTTGTCTAGAAAGTACCTTTATTGTCCAGAGCTTGAAGAATGGACACCCAGAAGAGTCCCAAGGAAACTCCAACCCTTTCCCTAACATCTGCCCAAAATACCACTCACGTGAACTGCCCAGTCAATACTGCTCCTTGCCAGTTCCATTTACTTACGAGGAGTGATGGTATGGGTTGATTGGTGTGGGTTGAAACATACTATAGACCTGGACAGAAAGTACTGGGAGACGGCTCCTTTAAAATCCATGAATAAATATATTCCTGATTCTTGAGTTAGGAATACTGGTAATTTCTCAGTTTCCAACTGATTACTGAGAATCACTTAGTCAGGCAGTGATTACTGACCCTGCGCTACAGGTTGCTTTTGTATTCCTTGCTGTCTATACTGAGTGGGTTGCACATAACATGAGGAATCAGAGCTATTATCTTTTGACACAAACAGAGAGGCTTGTTGTGGTGGTTGCAGTTCCTCTGCAAAGGATTTTGGCTGATCAGCCCTTATTATAATGCTTTTGTAAGTACCGGCATGTTCTTACAGTTGAAATTATTTTCATTGACTAGGTCTGTTTATGCTTTTTGGTTTGACTGTCATTTCTTTTGTATTAAACATCCAAAGCACAAGAAGCGTTTTGCTGTTAAGAGAGACTGATGCTTTCCTGAAAACTGCACTCGGGGGTAGGGAGGAGACAGTATCCTTGTTTATTAGCTATATGGCACTTTTACTACTCCGTCAAGCATCATAAAACTGGACTCACACCAACCCATCACAGGGTTTTGCAGGGAACATTTTGTCATGCACAACAGCAATAAATAGAAGGCAAGTTGCTGATTAGAAAATAGCCATTCCAAGAGACAGTGAGAAGCATGATTATCTTGTGAAACAATCACAAACACAGAGCTGTCCATGAAAGTGTTAAACAAAAAATGGGTATAAGCAAGTTTTATTTTCACATTAAATTATTTGATATGATCACTTGAGATTCGCTCTTCTCATTTGCTCTACTCACTGGTGATGTCCCTCGGAGTTTTGGATTATGACCCATAAAGAGTTTGAGGATGCAGTCTTATGACAGGTAGAAGCTATTTGGTCAGCTGTAGGAAAGATCAGTCCCACCTCCAACTCATAAACATGCTCTGATGTTAGAGTCGGGACTCCGAATTTGGAGCACCTTCCCCCACCCTCACAGGTGGTGACGTTCTTTCTATGCTGGCTATGGCTCTGATGTCACTGAAGGGATCTCAGAGCTCATATGTGGGGTCATGGGAAGGAATGAAGTACCCGCATCTTTGGCAGTACCTCTGGCTCCTTTCCTCATGAGCACCTAAAACACATGGTTGGCTGAAAGTGGCCATCTAAGACTTTTCAGAGTAGAAGAAGTGCAGAAGTGTCCCTTGCCTCTGTGCTCCTTCCCTACTCAACTGGCTACCCATAATCTTGTGAATCAGGAGGGCTATAGGCATCCACATGAGAATAGACCCTGAGACAATTTAGGATGGAATCACTTGCCATTGTTTTTCTTTCCATTATTTCAGCTCCTTTTCTATTTCAGCGCATAGACAAGTCTCTGGTCAGCTTTAATGCGTTCATTATCATAAAAATGATTATTTTATATCCTAAGCAACAGAAGACAGAATTGAAATAATCACAAGAAGATTCATTTGTGGATATATTCTATACTATATAATTTATTTTGAAATGCATAAAGGTAGCGCCAAACAGAACCATAATGGCCAACTTGTGCAATACCTCAAGGGCAAATTCAAACTAACTTCCTTTACTCAACCTCAGCACTACAGAACCTGTGCTCAGACCAAGTCTTTGTTTTTGGCAAGATGTGAAAAGTAACCTTTGCAAGGTCCTGCTTAGTACGTGGACATGGGTCTGTCTTGAGTAAAGCCTTTGAGTTATGAAGCCTAATTCACTTGGGTGCTTGATTCCAAATTGATTTATGTCTTCCTATACTTTATAATGTTTCAGCCTAAATCCTATGAGCTGCTAGCCTGAGGCTTTTCTGTTCATACTGGCGCTGATTCCAGTAGCAACTTTTCTGCAGGTATTGACTGCTGCTCTCTCTGCCTATCTCTGCTGTCAATTCAGCATCATTTTCCCATCTGTAGTATCTGATCTTTTGCATTTGCCCTTGTAACCAGGCCCTCGGCTGTTACAAGGCCATTTATGGTGGAAAAAATGAAAATGGCTGCACAAACAACCCTTGAGGCCTACTTCAAGAAAGCGACTCAAGGGGTAACCCCTCCCACCTCCAGGAGCACAAGCAAAGCCTGGCTCTCCAGCACCAGGTCCATCTTCATTAGCTAATGTTAGGCTTAATGTTACCTTGTGGATTAGGATGCTATGAATAAAAACAAGATTTCAAGCTTTAAAACAGCAACAACAGAGGAGTAGGGAGAAGTCATCTGGGCACCTCTGCTTCTGCCCTTCCCAGAAGCTATTTTGCCGTGGTTCTGCTTGATCCTTGAGGCCCTACATGTGCCCTGAAACACTCTGGCTTGGGTACACTTGAACTGAGACTGTGGAACGAAAAGCCATGACTATCTCTGATGAATCTCTATCTCCACCAAAAGCCATGAATATCTCTGTGTGCCCACTGATGAAACTTACCAAATGCAACTCAGTTCCCTAGAGATATTTGTGGTTTTTATTAGAGATATTCATATAGGGTTTATAGTAGTCTGTGCATTTAGAAGTATGTAACCTGTATCGCATGCCCTCCCACTGCCTCCCTTGTGCCAAAAAGTGACTTGGTAAAACAATAGAAATTTCACTGATGTGACTTGAGTTGGATTTGGGAGTGAGTCACTTGACTTCTGCTTCACAGAAGTGTTGGGGGTAACAACAGCAGGCTCCAAAAGCATTTTAGTACTGGGGACATGCAATCATCCCTCAGACCAGAATGCTCAGGGAGACCTGGAGATGGAAAATGAAAGGTTGAATTCTGAAGCCCCAGATGACCATTTATGCTTCCTAATTTCCCCTTTGTGTCACATTGTTTTGTTTTTTGGGTTTGGTGTGGTGCAGTGTGGTTGTTTTAGATTGTAAGCATGGGGTTTCCTTTTAATGTACCATCTAAGTCTCAGTTACTGAATTGAACAGCCTGCCTTGCCCAGCTCCCTCCTCCAAGAAAGAATTCCAAATGATATATTAAAATAATAATTAGAAACAGATTGTTATTAAACTGCATAACAGTTTTAGATTTTTTCCCACAACTTATTAAATTTCTAAAGAACCCAGTTCAGTAGAAACCAAACCGAAACTCTGCCAGCAGGGAACACATTTTCAAGAGCTCAAAGAGTTATCCATCATGGATGGCAGTCAAGAGACCATATTATCTCTCATGGGCACAGGACAGATTGCTGACAGGGAGGATATAGAGAAAGGTGAAGGGTGCAGATATCAGTGAGTAGGAGGAAAAGTTGTTAAGATAACAATATGACTACAACTCATCTTTAAGACAAACTGCAAAAGGAGATCCAATGACCTCTGCCAATTAAAACGAAACCAAAAATAGTACAGGACAATGGTCTAGAATAATATTTATTGAATTTGAATAGGGAATATAGTCTTTCAGGAATCTTATTTCTTCAGTAACAGATTGCAGATTAGATGGGATTCAAAACAGAAAACATGTTTCGAGAAGTAAAATTTGCACTGGATTCTGAGATATAGAAATGTATTTTTAAAGGTATTAATAGGACTTAATTGGAGTCAGAATTTACCAAGCCTGAAATCTGCTGGAACCCAGCGATGCATACATAAGGAGTAATCTCTGAGCATATGCCAGATGGCCTTCCCTTATCATTAAGTCTTACCTGGGGATGCACAAAACATGAGCACTTCATGAATTTTTCCACTAATTTTTCATTGTGCAATGCAAAATACTGCACCACACCATTAAAAAAGGAATAAAACCAAAACATTACAATTTGAATAAAAGGTAAAAATAGCCATAGCACTAACTACTTGTTTATTATATATCGCTATATGCTAATATATAACAGAATATACTACTATTATGAAACAATTATGTAATGACTCTGATGAAGGCACCTGAAATTTCTATATATTTATCCATTTATAAATTATCCCAAAAGGCCACCCATTAAAAAATTGGAAGTTTCATTAACTCCTCCATCCATTGTGTTATTACAGGTTGCCATTTAGCCCTACAGCGTTGTAGTATTAGTCTTTTAGCTGTCCACAAGGCATAGGAAAACCATTTCCCTTGTATTACATTCTCAGAGATGGGTAATTTAAAAGAACATACTGTATGTCTGGCTGAATATTAAAGAACCTTCCACCACAAGATTTATCTGCATTATCACCTCTGCCCAAAAGGAAGCTTCCACTGGGCATACCAAAACATACAAAGAAGAGAAGCATTTGCACGCAGGGTTTGGCTAAATTAAGAAGCACAGAGGTTTTGCTGAATTAAATACAGCCTAAGCTGGGTTGGGACCTGCACCTCTGGCATTTGCAGACTTCCCCTCATGCTCACACCGGTCTTGTAAAGCTAGTTGAGCCAAGGGGGAGCCTGTAGATGCTCACAGAATGGAGGCTGGGCAAGCAGCAACCACCTTCTGCTGCAGGTACAGCAGCATGAATGAGGCCACAGCAGGTTGTGCAAAAGCGGGCACTGCTAGCGCAGCATGTGGGGCTTGATTCCTTGTGAGTCCAGGGAAAGAGTTCAGGGAATCATTCCTTGATTCCCTGCAAATGCTGGGCATGCTTGTCATGAACTCAGACTCGGGGCTGCAACAAAGCAGGCCAGGGAGCCGAGCCCCGGGAATCCTATTGATTCCCACCCCCAAAACAGATTCCTTGGACATACAGCCTAGGACCCATGACCCCGTACAACATAGATTCCAAGAATGAAGCATGTCATTGAGTGGGCTGTGGGCAGGGAAATTCAGTCCATTATTCCATACTTGATTAAGACCTTGTATTTCATATCTATTCATGGGTAATAAATATCAGAGGACATGCTGAAGTAACTGTTTAACTTCAGTCAGTACTCCCAGTAATGCAGGCAGCTCTGAGGCTGTAGAAGCAGCAGGACCAATTACTAATAAATGTTTCATTTGCATATATTGCCATGCAGTTGTAGCTGGCAACTTATATTTAGCACAGAAAGCAGAACATGGCAGAACATTTGCTTAAGGACCCACAATCTGATCTAAAGTGAAGAGGGGAATTTGTCTGTCTAAGTCTGGCAAATGTTTTCTTGCCAATTTTTATATCTGGATTTCCCTATAAAATGAATTATGTGCGTGAAAATATGTTGGACTGTGATATAGGCCACAATTCTCTGGTTGCTGCAGCTGGAGGAAAAACATTATCGATTTTGGTATAACGGGAGCCCAAAGTAAGAGGATCCAGAAATGTTTCCAAAATGAGCCAAGCAAAGTAGAAAAGACCAACACCAGGGACATGTCAGCACAAAGCCCCCTCTTTGATCAAAAGTTGCATCCATTTCAAAGATATTTGTGGTGGAGTGAATCCCACACAAATTTATGGAACAAAACATTTAGCTTCAGCAACCTTTTCTGGACCACTCTGTCAGGGTGAGAACCAGCCATTGGCTTTCTTTGTGTAACCTAACAAAGGACAGGCTTACTTTGGGAGGCCATCTCATGGTTTGAAAGGTAATAATATAGACAGAAGAGGAGTTGCACGGCATGTTATTTCTAAAGAGCATGCCAATGTTATAACAAAGTCAGTGGTATGGCTCTAAAGGGACACTTGCTGCTTTTGCAAGATACTTTCATAGTTGCTAGGCAACTGATGTATCAGGGTTGCTCTGGCCACGATTGCTGTTGCTTTCTCCATTTATTACTGGTCCAAATTACTGCAGGGTGCTGGGTTTTCCCAAGAACACTGGAGCAAATTCAGGTCCCAGTGAAGACCAATTCAGAATATTTGACATGATTCCCCCCCCCCCCAACTGTCCAATCTTAGCTTTTAATCATGTAAATACATTACCTGGCTATTCTTATTGTATGACCATGCCTGGAAAAATACCACCACCCAATGCATTTTAGCCTGTCGTACAGCTATTAAAGACAGAAATACTCCGCCTGAGTGGTAAACGTCTTATTTATCATTACGTTATCCTCATGGAAATCTCTTTACCAACAAGGAGCATGGTTCATCACTGGCATTGAGACCTCCTAAGGGTAGAGTTTGGACTCAGGTTGTATCAGCGAACCTGGTTATTTTCAGATTGTCAGTTATTCAGACCTCCTGGATATGTTCCTGGAGCCTGCTTTCTGATCCTGCTTTCTGAAACAGAAGGTGCTTCCAGAGGTGTTCAGTCTCCAGCGTGGCCAGTTAAAATTGGTCTAAAATCTGGTCCAAAATCCTGGAGATCCAGGCAGCACAGCCAATATGGCCTAGATGAACCAATGGTCTGAGGCATTAAAAGCAACTTCCTATGTGCTACCAAATGTGTTCCCTTTTGCAGACACATGTACACCCTTGTGCACATTCTCAAATACATGCATTCACAAATCCAGAGTCTCTTTAGACTTATTCTTTATTTTTTAAAAAAAATAATAAAGACATGGATCCTAGAGCATCTATGGCTAAGAGGACTCCTCACTCATGGACCCATACAGAGAAAAACAGAAATCTTCAGAGAAAATCACTTGGTACATTTGTTAAATAAAAAAAAAAATCTAGAGTTTCTAACTTTCCAGAGCCACTGTAAACAATACTTACATGTATATGCAAACTCGTGATGTGGCTGCTCCCTGCTTTGAGGACTGGTATATCTGGAAGAGTGAGCTCTCAAAGTTGCAGAGCCCAAACAAGGTTGCAGACTTGCATAACCCGTCGGTTGTGTAAGGGAAGAGGGCAGCTGGTATGAAAGTGGAGCAGAAAGGAAGGATTCCGTAGAATCATGTCCCTTACACTCATGGGAGTCAAGAATGGTCACTTCTGCTGCTATGCTGTGCCTCTTATAAAAGAGATGATTAGGTGATGGAGTGTAGATTTGTTGTTGCCACCTTTCCTCCACCACACCTTAGTCCTTGCTCCTTTATGCATGATGAGAAGGCCTATGGTTCAACAATCCTTTTAAAATTAAGGAGGGCTGAATCTAGAACCAGATGAACCGGGGAGCATTTTAGCGTCTCGGCACCACTACGAAGAAAGACACTTTGTCTCTTGTGCCCATGTGCTGTTTATCTAAAGATACCATGCTGACAGGACAAAGTACAAGCCCTCTGCTATGGGTTTTAAGGTTGGGGCAGGTTTATTCAGGGTATCTGCAACTCTGTTCAGACATTATGAAAAGTGGAGAAATTTTATCTGTGGGTAGGAGCAAATAGATCTGCTGCAGTGGAACACTGCCACAAAGCTCCTCCCATAAGGATCCATGCATGCATACCTCCAGCAGCACGCCGCTCCATCGCGCTGGAGGAAAGAACTGCCGCGTGTGCAAGCAGATGCAAGCAGACGCGCGCTCCCACGACGTCGATGGAAGCCAGCTCCAGCGGCCAGCGCAGGCCCAGGTGATCGGCCCGGGTGATCGGGCGCATGCGGTGCGCAACAGGGCGGGACTCGGAGGCGCCCTGCGGCCACAAAGCAGCGGCTGCGGCCGGCGGCCGAAGGGAGGTGGCCAAAGGGGGTCGCTGCCATTTGGGTGCTGTTCGGGGGACGAGAGGGGGGCTGGGCTGGCCAAGGACTCTTGTTGAAATAGGCTTGCCTACTGCTGAATCTTAGGGAAGGGGAAGGATTTTTTTTCTTTTTTCCCCTTTCTTTTTCTTTTTATCGTTCTTTTTTCTCCTCCTTCGACCTGCTTTATAATTTTACCCTGCTTTAATCAGTGCTTTGAGTCATCCCTGGCCATGTCGACATTTATGTATCCCGGGGACCACACGGGCGCTGCTATTGGCGTGATCACGGGCAATGGTCGTTACAGCAATAGGGGCTTAACGTGTCCACGTAGAAGAAGGATGGACAGATGGCTGACACCTATCCCTCCTTCTGGTTCTGCCCCCAACCAGAGGGCGCCAGGTAGCCTTGTCAACCACCCCTCGGGCCTGACGGTGCTGCTGCTCAATGCCAGGTCAGTCAATAATAAATCTTCCCTCATCCATGACTTGATTGTGGATGAGGGGGCAGACCTGGCTTGCATAACGGGAGAGGGAGGGGATGTTGCCCTCTCCCAATTGTGCCCGCCCGGGTATCTGGTTCAACACTGTTCACGCCCAGAAGGGAGGGGAGGGGGAGTCGCGTTGGTTTACCGAGCCTCCATCTCTCTCATGGGTCTTCCGGTCCCTTCGAGACCAGGGCTGGAGTGCCTCTACTTGATGTTGGGCGAACGAGACAGATTGGGGATTCTATTGGTGTACCGTGCACCCTTCTGCCCAGCAGTCTCCCTATCTGAGCTGACAGAGACCGTCTCGGACCTGGTGTTGAGGACCCCCAGGATGTTGGTCCTGGGGGACTTCAATCTCCATGCCGAGTCTGGACTGACCAGGGCGGCTCAAGACTTCATGGCCTCTATGACGGCCATGGGCCTGTCTCAACACGTCATTGGCCCAACCCATGAACATGGACACACTCTGGACCTGGTTTTCTCGACGGGGCAGGAAGAGGATGACCTGAGGGTGAGGAACTTATGTTTGACCCCCCCCCCCGTCTTGGTCAGATCACCTCCTGGTGAGGTTTGTGCTCGAGAGCGGCCTCTCCCTCTATAAGAGTGCGGACCCGATTGTATGGGCCTGCCCCCAGAGCCAGATGGATCCGGATGGATTCCTGAAGGCCCTGGGGGAGTTTCCGGCTAACAAGACTGGTGCTCCTGTCGAGGCTCTGGTCGAACTGTGGAATGGAGAGATGACCAGGGCAGTGGACACGATCGCTCCCAAGCGTCCTCTCCCACCAGGCAGAGTCCGCTCTTCCCCTTGGTATACACCTGAATTGCGGGCAATGAAGCAGGTCGGGAGACAACTAGAGCGTAGGTAGAGGAAATCACAGGATGAATCTGACCAAACACACTTGAGAGCCCACTATCGGGCCTATGCTGTGGCGGTGAAGGCGGCGAAAAAGAAGTTTTTTTCCGCTTCCATTGCCTCCTCACAATGCCGTCCGGCGGAGCTTTTTCAAGTGGTACAAGGCCTGGTTCGCCCGGGTCCTAAGGAAGATCCGATGCCACCCTCAAAGGCCCGCTGTGACAACTTTGCCAGGCATTTCAGGGAGAAAATCGCTCAGATTCGTCATGAGCTGGACTCCACTAACGAATCAGAGGTCTCTGGGGAGACGCCAGTGCTACCGTCTGGTCCAAAATTATTGGAGGAATTTCAATTATTGCGGCCCGATGATGTGGACAAGGTGCTTGGTCGAGTACGTCCCACCACTTGCCTATTGGATCCTTGCCCGTCTTGGTTAATAAATAACTCCAAGCACGGGATTGGGACCTGGATCTTGGAAGTGGTTAACGCTTCTCTGAGGGAGGGTCGAGTGCCTGCCCCTTTAAAGGAGGTGGTAATACGACCGGTCCTGAAGAAAGCATCACTGGATCCAGAGATGGCCACTAACTATAGACCTGTGGCCAACATCCCGTTTCTGGGCAAGGTGTTGGAGTGAGTGGTGGCGGGACAACTCCAAGCACTCTTGGATGAAACTGATTATCTGGATCCTTTTCAGTCCGGCTTCAGACCCGGGTACAGTACTGAATCTGCCTTGGTCGCCCTGTATGATGACCTGTGCAGGGAGAAGGACAGGGGGAGTGCATCCCTGCTGCTTCTTCTGGACCTCTCAGCGGCTTTCGATACCATCGACCATGGTATCCTTCTGGATAGGCTAGCGGGATTGGGGGTTGGAGGCACTGCTTTGCAGTGGTTCCGCTCCTATCTCAACGGTCGATTCCAGAAGGTAGTGCTGGGGGACCATGTCTCTGCTCCATGGCAGCTATGCCATGGAGTACCACAGGGCTCCATTCTATCCCCTCTGCTATTTAACATCTATATGAAACCACTGGGAGAGGTCATCAGGAGGTGTGGGCTGCGGAATCATCAATACGCTGATGATACCCAGCTCTACCTCTCGTTTTCCACTAATCCAGGTGAGGCAGTGGCTGTGCTGAACCGGTGCTTGGCCGAGGTAATGGAATGGATGAGGGCCAATAAACTGAAACTCAACCCAGACAAGACGGAGGTCCTGTTGGTTGGCGGATCGGGTTTCGGAGAGGGTGGATTTGACCTGGTCCTGAATGGTGCAACACTCCCTCTTAGGGACAAGGTCCGCAGCTTAGGAGTACTCCTCGACCCGGGGCTTTCTTTGGAAGCTCAGGTGACAGCGGTGGCGAGGAGCGCCTTCCTTCAGCTTCGGCTGATTAATCAGCTGCGCCCCTACCTGGAGTATGACTGCCTGGCGACGGTGGCACATGCGCTGGTGACTTCCCGCCTAGACTTCTGTAACGTGCTTTACGTGGGGCTTCCCCTGAAGTCGGTCCGAACACTTCAATTGGTGCAAAATAGAGCTGCCAGGTTGCTGACGGGGATGGGGCATTATGCTCACATGACTCCAGTCCTCCGTCAGCTTCACTGGCTTCCCATTGAAGCCCGGGCCCAATTCAAGGTGTTGATTATGACCTATAAAGCCCTAAACGGCTTGGGTCCTGGCTACCTGAACGAGCACTTACGTCCGTATATGCCCGACCGCCCTTGAGATCTGCGGGAGAGTCCCTTCTCTGGGAACCCTCCATGAAAGAAATTAGGAGAGTAAGTACTCGGAGGAGGGCTTTCTCTGCGGTGGCGCCCAACCTATGGAATTCACTCCCCAAAGAGGTCCGCCTGGCACCGTCGTTACTGGTTTTTCGGCGCCAGGTAAAGACCTTTTTATTTAAACATCATTTTAATTGTTAAAACATATGATCTGGCCAGGGCAACTTCTTCTTCCTTCTCTTTTCTCCTCCTATATTATTTATTTACTTATTTTATACTGATAATTTTAATTTTATATTATTATGTTTGTAACTCAGTGTATTTTTTTGTATTTTTGTATTTAATGGTAATTTATTATGTTCTATTATATTTCAATGTATTTTATTGTGTTGTAAGCTGCCCCGAGGCTTCAGCAAGGGGCGGTATAGAAATGTAATAATAATAATAATAATAATAATAATAATAATAATAATAATAATACAACACAAATACCAGCAATGAGAAGGCCTTTGGACATGTAGCTGTATGTGCAAAGATGTCAGAGTGACTTGGAACCTTGCACTCACCATATCAGTGAAGACAGAAAAATAGGGTTTTTAAGTACTGAATTATACAAACAGAGTGTTGACAACTTGCCTTTAATACATACTTTATTATTTATGCATTATATTTATATTCCACTTTTTCAGGTAACCAAGTTGACTTACATTATCTTCCATCTCTTCCCCATCTTATCCTCACAACAAACCTGTGCTGTAGGACTGGAACCTGTATCTCCCAAGTCACAGGACAGCACTCTAACCAGTATAATGTACTGTATCTCATGGTCTAAATACTTTATATTAATTAAAATAACTGGCAATCAGTTTCTTAATTTCTAAGCAAAGATTTTTAAATGTCACAAGAATGTATTCAAATAATGATTAACTTCTTTGCTGTCTATTGGAACTTTGCTTTTCATACGGCTCTCCCTGAAGGAATCCACAGATATGATAAGATGTATATTTTCTGCAAACCTTGTAGAATTTTCTGGCCTCAAGGAGAGAAATTGCCCACTTTTAACAAGAGAATGGTTGCACTTGAGAATAGAGACAAATGCAAGCTGCTGGGTACATTTCCTTTAAGATAGGAGGATATTATTTTTAATATACGTGCCCGTCACAGAGTTGGAAAACCATGGAGAAAGAGAGATAAAAAAGAAAAGGTAGACAAACCAGAATATGGGATAAGGAGATCATAATATTGCAGGAGGGGACAAAATGAAAAGCTGACTGGGTTGTCAAGATAAGTGAATTATAGTTGAGAGAGAAAGAGGAATCATAGATGTTTTCTTTAAACTTAGGTCACCTATACAACACATATATGATTGGCAGGACCATTTGACCACAATTTCAGATCCTTTGTGAAATCACTCTTAAGACCCAGAAAACAAAATAGCTGTGCAATCAAAGGTGCTGTTTTGTCACAACTGTCATCTTCTGCATCAATAGCAGTTCTAAAAGGTCAGAGAGGAAACTACAGGGAAAAAAAATTCAACCAAAGTTTGCCCTTCCAAGTCATTATTACAGGCATGTTCCTGCAGATTTGCTGAGAAAATTCCTGAGGTTCATACAAATCAATCCCAATGATTGAGAAAGAAGAAATTGAGCTTATGGATACATGAATAGGTGATACCATTTTGTGTACTACCTTGTTAATACAAATTAATAGTGCAATGTTTTTATTTCTGGGAGGGTATCCAAGGGCCACTGGATATACCAGATCTTCCCTCTTGGACTTTTGAAACCCCACCATTCACACCACAGAAATCTCCACAGAAATCTCCACAGCTGGTACCAAGGACGAAGTTTACCCACAGTCTATCAGGACTGCAGAGATAGGTCTTCACCAGGCTTGCAAGTGGCATAAAGCAATTCTGTCCCATTGAAACCAATGGGAGAAAAACCAAGTACACAGCCAGAGAGGGAAACAGAAACAAAAGCCCACTTCCCACCCTCCACATGGGGCTTTGGATACAGCAATTCGTCATCCTTCGGATCTCTGCACTCCATCCAGCAGGATTGCTCTGTAAAACTACTTGAACATGCATAAATAGACAGTATAGGCAGCTGCTAGAATGAAGGCACTAAGAATGTTTACCAAAATGTCTTCATGGCATATGAAGGATGTATTGGGCCAGGAAAAGTATGCAGCTTTGCTGAAGTCTTTGCTCCTATGAATCCATGTGAAATATTATCCTTATGTTTGCAGCAAATATGAAAGCACAGGTAGTGTACTGCAGGGTCAGTGATGTTTAGCAAAAAGATGCTCCACAGATATGGCACCCAGCGGCTAAAATCAACTTGAGGGGCCTGCACATTTAGCAAAACATGGAGTTAACCCTATGCAAAGCGGGTTTCAGCGCCCGAGGAAAAAGACCTGGAGGGAGTTTTCAGCCCCTATTGACTTTAAGTTCCAGTAATTTCCCAATAAATAGCAAGAGCAAGTAATACCAACAAATATACATGTATCATGTAAATGTAGCAAATGCTATCATTTGTTCTTTTCTTTCCTCACAAACAGGACACGGGGCATATTCTTTTTTATTTTTTAGCTAAACAAACAAAACAAAAACACAAAACAACAGTAATGGTCAGAGATATATTGAACTTGTCTTGAAAGTGTTACTTTTTAAAAAAAATATTAAAATTTTTAAACTAATACTAAAAACATCAGTCATTACATACATTGTATTTACTGGGTCAGCCCCCTACTACATATTTTTTAACATTCCATAGTCATATTTAAATCAATTTATAATAACTTGAAAACATCTCTAAATTTACGCCAAGTCCCATTTCTCCAGCCAATTATAAAAAAAAAATCCCAAGTTTGATAGAAGTCAGTGTCTTCTTTCTCCTTCAATGATAAAGTCAGTCTATCCATTTCTGCACAGTCCAAGATCTTTCTTAGAATCAATTCATCGGTGTGTAGCTCCTCACTTTTCCAACATTGAGCAAATCCAATCCTCACCGCTGTGATTAAGTGTAACATCAAATACATTTCCTGTCTATTAATGTCTTCTGGTATGATACCTAACAAGAAAACTTCAGGTTTAAAAGCAAAGGGTTTTTGTAGTATTTCCTCCAGCCATTTATGTATTTTAATCCAATACTTTTTCGCATTATCACAAGTCCACCACATATGATAAAAAGTACCCACTTTATGTTTACATTTCCAACATCTGTTTGACATATTTGGAAACATCTTAGCTAATCAACTTGGCGACAAATACCATCTATAGAACGTTTTATATAAATTTTGTTTATACAAAGTTGCTAATGTTATCTTAATATTTCTCTCCCATAGTTTTTGCCACTTTTCTAGTTCAACATTATATCCGAAGTTTTGTGCCCATGTTATCGTAGTTTTCTTAACCTGTTCCCCTTCCATTTTCCTGTCAAGTAAAAAGTCATATAATCTTTTAATAATTTTCTCATCTGTTTTAAGCATCACTTGATCAAACGCTGTTAAGTCTTTGTAAAACCCCCATGCTTTACGATCTTTAGCATATCTCGATTGCATCTGCACCTTATACCACCAGGAGATATTAAGTCCCTGTTCTTATATTTCTTGATCTAGTTTCAGACCACCATCCTTACCCAAAATATCGTCATAGCTTATGATCCCTTCAAAGTTCAATACATTTGGATATACAAAAGCGTCTATGGGTGAAAGCCATCTTGGTAGTTTATTATACATTTTTAACTTAAGTTGTTCCCACACCAACATTAATGATCTTCTAATAAAATGACTCAGAAAAGACCCATGTGACTTAGCTTTCTCGTACCACATATAAGCATGCCAACCCATCTGCAAGTCATGACCTTCAAGATACAAGATTCTCTTATTTCGCAAAGTTATCCATTCTTTTAGCCAAGTTAAAACAGACGCTTGATAATTCAACATCCAGTCAGGAAGACCAAAACCTCCATTCTTTTTAGCTTCCTGAAGCATTTTTAATTTAATCCTTGGTTTCTTTTTTCTTCAGATAAATCTCAAAATTTGAAAGTTTAGGTCATCAAAGAATTTTTTATCAATTTTTATGGGAATCATTTGGAACAAAAAAAAAAGTTTAGGTAATACATTCATTTTAACCAGTGCTATTTTTCCCATCAAAGATAATTGTAAATTGGCCCATTTTTTCAAATCACCTTTAACATCCTCCGATACTTTATCATAATTATCTTCTCTCAAAGTAGTACATTTGGCTGTAAGATAGATTCCCAAATATTTAACCTTTTTAACAACCTGCAAATCTACTCGTTCCTTGAGTCTTTCTTTTTGGTCTCGCATAAAGTTTTTAACTAACAGTTTCATTTTTTCTCTATTTATTTTCATTCCCATAACCTCACCATATTCCTCAATCCGTTGTAAAAGTTTAGGCATTGTTACAAAGGGTTCCTCCGTTTTGAAGACCAAATCATCTGCAAATGCTTGCAATTTATAACTTTTGTCCCTAATTCTAGTACCTTTAATGTTCTCGTCATCCCTGACACTTCTATTCAATACCTCTAAGATCAAAATAAACAACAGGGGTGACAGTGGACATCCTTGTCTTGTGCCTTTTGGATCTCTATCGGGTTTGAAAGTTCTCCATTAATTAGAATCCTGGCCGACTGTTTTTGATAAATGCTTGATATCGCATTCATAAATTTTTCATCAAACTCCATTTGAGTCATCTGTTGCTTCATAAATTGCCAATTAACATTATCAAAGGCTTTTTGAGCATCCATGAACAGTAAAGCCATTGGTTTTTCAGTATGAATCTCATAATATTCTAAGATTGTTCTCAGGTTATTCTTCATTTGTCTTTTAGGCAAAAAGCCATTTTGATCTGGATGAATAAAGTCTATTAGGAACTTCTTTAGTCTTTCTGCCAGTACAGAGGCAAAAATTTTGTAATCACATTTAGTAATGATATAGGTCTGTAGTTCTGAATCTGTGTTACATCCATATCTTCTTTCGGTATTAATGTGATATTTGCCTCTGTCCAAGTAGTTGGTATTTTAGCATTTAACAATGCTTCATTATGTATATCTTTTAAAAATGTAGCAAAGATTGCTTCAAAGGATTTGTAAAACTCAGCTGGCAGTCCATCCGGGCCAGGAGTTTAATCATTCTTTTGTCGCTTAATTGCCTCTATTACTTCCGTAATTGTTACTTCTTGATTCAGTAGTTTTTGTTATTTTTCTGGTAGTTTTGGTAATTCTCCCTTTTGAATGTATTCTTTAACTTTCTAGATTGAAATCTCCTACTTCTGATATAACTTTGTGAAAAAGTCTTCCGCTATTTTCTTAATTTGTGCACCTTGTACATGTAGTTGTCCGTCTCCATCTTTCAGTTTCACAATCAGTCTCTTCTCTTTTTCTTTCTTTACTTTATATGCTAACCATCCCCCCAGTTTATTAGCGTTTTCAAAGAAGTTCTGTTTGGTCAACTTCTTTTGTTTAGTAAGTTCATTTGTGTCCAAGAGATTTAATTTGTGCTTTAAAATATTCATTTGGGACTTAAGACTTTTTTTATGGGTCTTCCTGCAGCTCTTGTTCCCATTTCATCAACCCCCTACTATTACTGCTCGCTCCTGTTTTTTCTTTTTATTTATTTGCGCTGAGTATGTTATTATGACTCCCCTGGCATAGGCTTTAGCTGTATCCCAGACATTCTGTAAAGAAGTTTCTTCTGTTTTGTTTATTTGAAAGAATACTTGCATTTCTTTATCTTTTCTGTAAATTTTTTATCTTTTAACAATGCTTTGTCTAGACTCCATCTGGGCGTCCTTAAAGTTACTTTTTGTGATAAAAATACCGGGTTATGATCTGCCCAGACATTTGCCTCTATTTCAGCTTCTATCAGATCTGGTACTATGTCTGGAGTTATCCAAACCATGTCAATTCTAGACCACGACCCATGCCTGAGTAAAAAGAGTATTTAACCAAAGATGGGTTTTTGTGCCTCCAAGCATCTATCAATCTAAATTCTTCAATCATGTTAGAACAAGACTTTGGGAGTATCCTTCTACCCTTTTTTCCTTTACTAACATTCTTGTAGTCCATTTCCTTATCCACAATTGCGTTAAAATCTCCCATGACACGCATAGTCTGGTAATCCACTTGTAGAAGTAACATGTGTAGTTTTTGGTAAAAAGTTTCCTGATGGTCGTTTGGCGCATATATTGCCACTAAAAGAACCTTTTTAAGTTTAATTGTGATTTCAACCATCAGGATCCTACCATCCTCATCAGCAAGAATAAATTTAGGGTCCAGTTTTCTTTAACATACAGTGCTATACCTCTTTTCTTTTGAGAAGTAGAAGATACAAACAATTTGCCCAACTTTAGGCATTCCAGAAGTTTAACACTTTGTTTCTTAATATGTGTTTCTTGTAAACAAATTATATCTAATTTTCGTTTTTGAAGTTGAGCAAAAATCCTTCTTCTCTTAGAAGGTCCATTCAGTCCATTAACGTTTAAGGAGAGCAACTCAATTTTCCCTTCCCTTTTAGAAGCCGTATTTAAGAGAAAGTGTGTGTGTGTGTGTGTGTACTTATTTTTCGCCTTTACAGTTCTACCTTTTCTCTTCTCCTTTGGATCCAAAGTTTGTATTTCTTGCTGTGAATCAACATTCGCCATTTCTCCTTCTTCAGAGTGGTACTCCATTATTTCCATTGCTTCAGTACTTTTTTCTCCTTCTTTTGAGACACCAGGTTCTTCCTCTTCAAGCATAACTCTAAATTTTTCGTAGAACTCTTGCACTTTGCAAATTGAATCCAGTCTATATCTTACAGAGTTCCAAGTGAAAAATATTCCTTCTGGTGTTAGCCACTTAAAAATAGTCTCTTTCTTAATCAGTTTCGTAGTAAGGAATAAGTATTTCTTTCGCCCTTCTCTAACCCTCCATGGTATTTGTTTCAGAACCTTCACCTCTTGATGATCATCTCTCTTTAATGGTTTCTCATGTGTAGCCCTCAAAACATTGTCTCTTATAGACCCTAGACCAAATTTGACATGGACTTCCCTCGGGAGTTTGTTTTTTCTAGTGTAGCTTGAGTTGACTCTATATATCAAGTCGATAGCCATATTCAGTCTTGAAAGTATTACTAACTCTGTGTGTGTGCGTGCGTGTGTGTGCACGCTCACACATACACACATAAATAGTCAACGTTTCTGTTCTGCATCCCTAATATAGGTTAAGGTAGGCTGAGAAAATGACGGAATGAGTTGTTGGGAAAAGTTGCTGTTGGTTGTATGTTCTCTCATAGGATGGCAGCGTTGTGCGGTCCTCGGTCCACTGCATGGCTGGTGGAGGTGATTTGTCTTTCCAACCGCATAATATGAGTCTTTCAGCCACCACAAGGCCTGTATATTCCACTTGTGGTGGCCAGAGGATAGCTTCCAGGATGTGGGTATGTGACTCAACAATACAGTATTCCTCCCAAAATTCGTGGAGGTTGTGTTCCTAGAGCACCCACAAATTGTGAGAAACCACAAATTTGGTGCTGCCGATGGGCGCCAGCTGCCAAGGCAATGCAGACTGGGGGTGCGGGCTGGGCCAAGGGGCAGGCGTGGGCACGTGGCAAGACAGGGGCAGGTGCATGCAGAGATCCTTTTCTCCGAGCGAGTCCAAACCGATCTCCTTGAGAGCAAGCTGCCATACAGAAAATTCCACAAAAGACTGAAGTCACGAACGCTGAACCGTGACTTCACGGGGGGATACTGTACATTGACATCTTTAAACAAGACTGATGTACTTAGGACAAAGCTGATGTGTCTAAAAATGTCTGTCCAGAAGGGGCCAGCACATCATGTGCACTAGCAATGCTTCTGCTGCCCCACATTGCCAGCATTTATTAACACAAGTAGAGGAATTAAGTAAGAACACATCAACAAAATTAGAACTAGCTGTCTTCACTCAAAACTGGGTGATGCTCAGGATTCAGAAAGCATTCCCCGGTTAGTAGGTTTCAGGATTTGTCCAGCTTTCTGATGGTTGAAGACTTACTGGGTCTCACTTTTACCTTAAGGCTGGAAGGCTGGGCATCTCTCTTTGCTGAAGGTATAAACTCAGTTGTTATTATGCCCTCATTTGTAATTTTCCTCTGTTGTGACTAGTAGCTTTGTGGACAAATTGAATATGCAAGTAGTATTATGAAATAAAATCACAAAATGATCTGAATTGTTTCTCCTGGCAACACGGTCCATTTATTCTAACACTGATCTGGATCAATGCTGACACATGTTTTCTCAGAGGTATGTCCTGTGTTCAGTGCAGCTTACTCCCAAGATTACAACTCACCCTATCTATGTGCATAGGACTAAGGACCGCCCCATTGTTATTGATTTTTTTAAAAAAAAACCTGTCCTATTAAAAAGAAAGGATTGTCTAATTAACAGAACTTGAAGAATTTAATGTAAGTTGCATAATGCCACCTTTTGCTCCAGAAGGTTCCCAGGCATAGTTTCATTCTTTCCCATTTTCCCTGCTGGATCTATCAGAGCCTGATTCTCCATTGTATAATGAATGAGACATGGCACTACCAAGAAAAGTCTATAGGCATCATCTAGCCATATGAGATTTTCTTAGGACCTCAAGATGCTATTTAGGCATTGGAACCCTCAAGTTCTCTGTTTCTAGGGAATTAATTTATTTTATCTATTGTTGATTTTTTCTTTGGCTTGCAGTCAGTGTGAGCTTAAGTGGACTCCGGGAGATGGTGGAGGACAGGAAGGCCTGGAGGAGTGCTGTCCATGGGCTCGTGATGGGTCGGACACGACTTCGCAACTAACAACAACAACATGCCTGACACAGTCTAGCACCTTTTCAAAAGAGAGACTAAGATTCAGCAGAGTTTCCCTGCTACAAGAAGTGGGGGAAGCCATTTTCATCCATTCCCCCTTCTTCCTGCAATCCCCACAGCAGCTCTCTTCCTTGCCTTTCTCTAGTATAGGCAGACCTCTGGAAATCCTAGGTCTGGATCCAATCCTAGGTCTGGATTCATTTGATATGAGACACCTTGACAGGTTTGGCTTCAGAATTTCTATATTTTTTTGTAAATGAAAAGAGGGGCCAAACTCTGGCGAGAATAGACCTACACAAATTTCTATTCATTTCTCCAGGATGGTTGATTTTCTGTTGTGGCTGCTGCTGCTGACATGTTGCCTCCACACATTCACAGGAGAAAAGTAATTCTGAACTGTAGCTCAGCAAATATGAATAACTTGAAATGCATTTCAGGTTTTGGAATATGTATCTCATTATGGGTATTTTTAAAAGGTTACATAAAATATTGATTTGATATGATTATTATTTTATCTGAAAAACACACCACTAGCATAAAAACTGAGATTTTAAAAAAAACTATGAAAACTCCTGAGAGAACCCATGATTACACATTCTGCACAAAAATGAATGTAGCATTTTATTAGGACAGACCAAGATGAGGTCTAGCCGGTTTGCAAAGCCCCAGGGGTACATGAAGCATTAGTCTACTCTAGTGCCAACAGCATTGCTTGAAATGAATGTAGTGCTTATTTCTGAATAATAGATAGCATGGCTTTCTCAATTAATCATTTAAAATGCATCATTTACATTTCTGCCTTTACACTGTAAAAATCCCATGCTTAGGAAAATAAAAACCCTGCTTTTTCTATTTCTAACCAAGAAAAATGGTTTGAATGATCCATTATTTGTTCCAGATTTTTTTCCCCCAGATTAAAGCGTTTTTTATCCTGGCTTTCTTTGTTTGGTCATATTCTTTTCCTCTAAATCCCCTGGGTCCTTCTTAAGTTATGATATGACAAAATGTTTCAGGAACTTCCTTGCTCTCTACGCCATCTGGGAAAGTGGAATAAATTACACTAATTAGTATAATTAGTGCAATTCCACTATGGAAGTGGAATTAATTGCACTAATTTATTTTGCCATAGATTAGTTGAATTAATTGTAGAACCCACATTAGCTCTTCAGAAATGTCAATGGAAAAGGGTTAAAATGATTATCCTGAAAAAGGTATTACTTTTAAAGCTCAAAAACTATTTGTTGCAAAATACAGGCTATCAAAGCTTTTACACTACCCCTTTATGCATGGCAATTTCAGAAATGTCCCACTGACTTCAACAAGACTTACTTGCAGGTAAGTATTATAGTATGGCAGCTACAATTCTATATGTACTTACCTGAGACTAGGGATGCTGAAGGATTTTGTTTGGTTCACATTCTGAAGCAAACAGACCATTCCACATCTTTTGAACTACTGGACAGATCAGAACACATGTAATCTTTGGATGGTAGACATTACCAAATCTTGTGATATAATACTTATCCCAAAGCATGTATTAAATAAAATAAGTTAAGGACACAATCCTGTCACCAATCACCCCTAACCTGCCTATTTCCCTCCTATGCAAAGCTGTCCCAGATTTGGGAAGGGGTTTCTGTAATACCGAGAATTAAATTGCATCTGCAGCAGCTTCACTTCACTCTGGCCTGACAACTGATTTCTTCTTCCCTTAAGCATTCGTTGTCCATTTTGTATCACATGCTTCTCTATTCTTCTACTGTGCCAGTAATAGTAGAATTCAGGGGCACCTTCTTAAGGAAAGATAAAATCCTTATCAACACAGCTAGCTTTGTTGAGCCATTGATTAGCTGTTCTTGATTTCTCTTTTCTGCAAGTGTTCTCATAAATTTAAGTGCCTTTCTTGGCGTATCCCACACTAAAATTCTATTTACAGAAAGCTGGTCATCTTTTAGCCTATGCTTTTCTGGAGCAACATAGAAAATGTTCTCATCGAAAAGGGCAACTAACTGCTGGAACAGACAAAAGACCTGTCTAATGTACCCATCTGTTCCCATGCTGCAGTTGAACCTTCTGAAATTCTCCCTACAAAGAGAAATGGATACATTTTACAAGACCGGTAGATAGGCAGGGGTTATCTTTGACTTAGCTATATATCTACACCATGTATAAAGGGACCTTTACTGTTAGGAATCTGCAAAGAAACAAGGTCAGAGTGCTCTTTCTTTCTTTCTTTCTTTCTTTCTTTCTTTCTTTCTTTCTTTCTTTCTTTCTTTCTTTCTTTCTTATCGATTTATATCCTGCCTTTTTCCTACAAAGGGCTCAAGGCAGCTTACATCTCCTCCTCCATCTTATCCTCACAACAACAACCCTGTGAGGTAGGCTGGACTGAGAGTCTGTGACTGGCCCAAAGTCACCCAGTTGGCTCCATGGCTGAGCAGGGACTAGAACCCAGATCCTCTGAGACCCAGTCCCAGTCCCTTAACCACTACACCACACTGGCCCTCAAACCACACTGGCACTTATTTGAGCTTTAAGTCCACTGGGCTCTAACAATGCAAGTGAAGCACAGATGGAGAAAGGAGGCTGATAAGAGACCAATATGGCACACCATCTCTTTCACCTCTTCATATCTTTTTACCACAGTATTGATAAGATAACCATTCATCAGAATATATCTTTCACCTGTCTCATACAGATGGGGCTTCATTCATGCATACTTTGAAGAACATGGGAAGAGCTGTCTGGAGCAAAGCAAAGTCTTGTTTATTTATTCAGTATATTTCTATCCTGCCTTTTTTCCTTTCAAGCAACTCAAGAAGACTCACATAATTTTCTTCCTCGCCTCAATTTTACCCTCACAACAACCACCCTGTGGGGTAGGTTGGGCTGAGAGTCTGTGACTGGCCCAAGTCACCCAGTTGGCTCCACGGCTGAGCGGGGACTAGAGTCCCGCAGTTGTAGCCACTGCATCACGCTCTCCAGCGTCCTGTTCCCACAGAGGTCCACAAGCAGGAAATAAAAACAAAGCACCCTGGTCTGGTGATGTTTGTCCACGTGTCCCCACAAGCAGCTATGGTTCTTGACAGACACTTTCAATGGGGTATCTCGTCCCATGGGATTTCTGTAGCTACAAAAGCTCAGACCTCGATCTCATTTTCTCTGCTTTTAATAAATGATTTCCTCTCCTCTCCCATCCCATTTTTTCATACTCACCTTTCATGATGTCTTTGGAAAGGTTCTTTACTACAATCTTGTTTTGTTTTGCTCTAGCTTTGGGGTTGATTTGATCACAGTCCCTATCTGAAGAAAAGAATGATTTTTGTGAATTAATATTTATAAAGGAAGAGAAGCACACATTTCCATTGCTCACTAAATAATAGAGAGTTGTGTGTCTTTTATCCTTTTGCAATTTATTTTTTTTACATCAGCAAGGAAGAAGTGACCTTGAAAGATGCCCTTTCACTACCCAACCATTCTAATCAGTTTTAATTTAATAAAAAGAAAATAGTCCTGCCAGAGGCTCCTAACAAGGATGATAATGCAGTTAACCTCTGAAATAAATCTCAAGTCAAGAAGTTAAGCAAACAGATTGAACAGGACCATATATATCAATCTTCATCCAATGGCATTTTATAGGGTTGGCAAGTGGAGTGGAGGGGAATAGATTTTATACATTTGGTCATAACACTTGCAATTCATTGAAGAGTTGCTGGAATCTTCCACAAATCCATTCAGATTAGTACTCACCTTTCACCTAGTCCAAATGAATCAGGCAATCAGGATCAACCATGCATTTATCCTCTTCTCTCACTTCTATTTCATTTTTATAAATATCTGCAGTTAGCATAGCATTATTTCCCTCTGTTTATTAGTACTTTGCTGTAATTTTACAATCAGGGTCAGAAGAAAGTTGGCAAACTTTGGACTAACTGTGGTTAGCAGTAAATTAGTGTGGACATAATGTGAACCATGGTTATATATAGAACTGAAAGGGAAGGGGAAGAGGGGAGAGTTAGATGGAATACAGAAGGATCATGTGAACCTATATGCTTACCAAGCCTTGACTGAGTAATACAACCATGTCATGCTACAACTGAGTGCTCTTCTCCCCCCTGAAAGAATCTAGAAATAAGCGTGCTTCAGTTCATAAGTTTGCTGTATTGATGTCAAAGCTATAATTGACCGGGATGATGTGCTCTCCTGCTCGGGATCTCTGAAGTCAGTAGCTGCACTCCAAATGCTCTGTTGACTAGTCAAGGGTAAAAGACCTGGCTCACAGTTTTCATGCACAGGCTGGAACATCCAGCGATTCTATGTTGACTTCCAATTGCAAGGGCCAGTGTTACACTTCTCTGTTCCTTCCTACACCTCAAGATAATTTGGGGAGCTCATAGTTTACAAGGCAAGGTGCGACTATCAAGTTTCTACATCAAGGCCTTGAGTTCCTGATAGGCAAGTTTCTTTCACACAACTGTTTCTTCACATCAGGATTGAGGGGGAAATCCACCTCCATGTGACTCCTTCCTTTTACTCAGTGCTTTTTTTGTAAGAAAAACGGTGCCGGAACTCATGAAATTATTTACCTTTCGCATATAGTCAATCACTGTACATACACACACGCATCAGTTGTGTAATGAAACATAATGGTTGCCACCCGCAGTAAGCACTCAGCGCATGACCACACGACCAATCACCAGCCAAGCAGCACCACAAGCTGAGCAGCGCCATCACAACCAGTGTGGACGAAGTACGCATGCATCAGCTTCGACACACAAGCAGCCCGCATGCACCGTTTTAATGATTTTCCCGCCGGCCTTCTACGCTCGACAGGGTGATTCAAATCCACATGGACCAAACATCAAATTTTCAAAAGCTACTTTTAAAACTTGGAAAATCTGTTGAAAAATGGTGCCAGAACTCCGTTCCGGTGCGTTCTAGGACAAAAAACACTGCTTTTACTTATTGTCATATGAATTAGTCCACATTCTGTCTTATTCAATAATTGAGCTCCTATGCAAAATAAACCTGGCTATGTATCTGCTTTAAACCTTGGCTGATAGCGTAACTCAACTGAAAGCAACAAGGTGCAGAAATTCAGTCCCAGGGGTCAATCTGACCCCCTTGAAGCCCCAACATGGCTTTCTGGAATTCACTAGGTGGAAATGCCCCTCTTCTCTAGCATCTCCCTTTTCTCCTAACCAGCAATTGTTTGGTGGTTCCACAGCTTTTGTGCAGTCCTTCCCCCCATTCTAAAGGGTTGGAATACCCCTCCCAAGACTAAGTTACTGGTAGTAAAATATTCTGGTGTTTTGGTTCTGCTCCTTTTGACTTCAGTCCTGTCCATCACTGGAATGTGGCCCCTGAAAGCATCTCCAAAATGGAATTTAGCCCTTGGGTTTCCAGAGATTTTAAAACCCCAGCAATACAAAGTCCCAGATTTGCAAAGTTACTCAGAGTTGCCAGCTTCAAATTAATGCCACACAAACTTTCCTAACCCAGTTCTGGTTCTGTGACCAACGCCAACCATTTACACATTTGAAACCCAGGCTTTTGTCTTGTATGTTCATGGGCAGTGCATTTTCCTACCAGTGCCAGATTCACAAAGTATATTTTCTGAGAACAGACCTAATCAGGGACAAAATTGCTGAAGAATTGGCTCCTCTCAAGAAACTGACACCAGATGTGATCAATGGTATTGTTTAAGAAAGTTCATAAATGTATCATTTTTCCCAGCTGACACATCACTCAGAAGCACATTAGTGGTAACTGAACAGATTAAATTATTAATGGTTTATAAGATGGGAAGGCTGGCCACTGTGCAAAGTCTCCAGAACAGACTGAGACTTGGATCATCAGAGGCCGATCTATCATATCGAACTTGGTAACTTTCCCACCTGTTTCAAAGTAGCTGCAAGCTACTGCCATTGTTCCTCTTATTGTTTTAAATGATGGGGTCTTCATTCCCCCCCCCCACCCCATTACTGAATTACTTTAAAAGCAAAGGAAAAAGTCCAGCAGCAGAAGTTACTTGGAGGATGGAGAGAAAAAACACACAGTACTATGAAACCTATCCTTAAAGAAAGGAGCTATCAAAAGCAGATGCTAATGAAACATGAATGCAGCTGTTGTGCAGCCTTGGATGGCAATTCAGTGTTGCTGAGCAAAGAAGCTGTTTTATTCTTGGATGGGGCTCGAATCCTAAGGAGACCCTGTTAGCAGAATGGAGGGGGGAGATTTGCGGATTTCCTTCTCTTTGATTTCCTGCAGCTCCACGCCAGAACTTTTGCAGAAGTTTCCCCAGCAGTCCAAAACCAATTCTCAAAGGCATGATGATAGGGATGAATGGATGATTTGAAACAAGGAAATAGGAAGAGTAAAAATGTAACAAAGAAAATTCCTTAGTCATAGGAGGGAGGGCTGAGATCAGATAACAGGAGGGAATTTAGACAAGATATAGACCAGATAGCAGGACCCCTGCTCAAATGACCTCATGACTATTAACAAACACACCCTGCATAGGAAATAAGCTCATTGTAATTCACCTGGGAGGGACGAAGTAGGAGGGAAGAAGCAGTGGGGGGAAAAGGCATAAAATGGGGCTTGAACTTGTGCTTGGTGAGCTGCCAAGGGGAAGGAAACTCCCCACTCCCTTTATTGCAATAAAGTTTCAAACAGAGCTCTCTGCTTGCCTCAAATATTTTTCTCTTCCGAAGGAAAGGAAAGAGTGTTTCTAACACATAAGAAGCTAAAGGAGGAAGGGGGAATTATTGGAAATCATTTCCTCACCTTCTACTGGTTCTCAGAGTAGACTGCTTCTCAGAGGAAGGCGCAAAGTCAGGATCCCTGGCATGTCGTCCCAGGACATTCCTCCAGGCTCTACTGCCATTGCCCTGTGGGGTGTTCCGGAGAAAACTCAGCTTCGTGGTATTCATCAGGAAACCACCTGCCCCAGCAAGGCAGGGCTGGGAAAACTGGCTAGGAACCAAGCAGGAGCAACCAGAATAAGGCAGCAGACTGCAGTAGTGGGAAGAACATTCTGGAGGGCAGAGAATTGGCCCCATATAGAGCCATTGTTATTGGACCAGTTCTCTGCCTTTTAAATTCCACGAATCACTTCAGTGTAAACACAGCAAAGACAAAAGCAACGAATCCAGTAACCACAGGACCTCAGTGAGCTCCAGAGAATATCCTGGAGGTGATTCCGTAAAGTCCAAAACTTGCTGAGTTCTTCAAAGCCCAAGCAGCGCCTGGTGGCTGCTGGAAACTGAGGCCATGTCTGCAGCTGGAGGTGCATTTTGATGCAATACTCAATTCCCCTTCAGAGTTTAAGCGACTGTGTAGAGCAGTGTGGCTCACAGAATATGGGCATGGGGGCCATGCTTATGGAAGGGATCATAGCTCAGTAGCCAAGCATGGGCTTTGCATGCAAGAGGTCCTGGATTTGCTCTCTGCATCTCCAGGAAGGACAGGACAAATTCTGCCTGAATCCTGGGAGAGTGGCTGCCAATCAGTGTCAACAAAACTGGGCTAATACCAGACCATGGACCAATGGCCTGGCTCAGTAAAATGCAGCTTCCTGTGTTTCCATTTGTAGAGAAAGCGTACGGCTCTCTAAAGTTACTGTCTCACCAGCTGGAGTCTTCCAATTCAGAGTGGGTGGAGGAGCATAGGGTGCAGACAATTTTGCAGCTTCAAGATTACACAGGGAAGATGCTCAGAGCATGAGAACCAGCCTACTCTGGAAAAGGAGAGAGACATTTCAGAGTGGTGGGAGGTGGAGGAGCAGTTCCTTCACCTGTTGTCTCCTCAGGAGACAACTGGTGAAGCAAGCAGACCAATTATGAGGGGTCCACCCTGACAGCCCTCCAGCCTTCAAGCAGCAGGAGCCATCCTGAGGGCTGAGTCAGAAACTTCCTGAAAGAGAGGGAAGGGGATGTTTCAGTGTGGCTTCAGCTCTTCTCATGGCTAGATGCTTCTCCCACACTTTAAGAAAACGATACCTTGATTTATGCTGTTTTCTAACCTGTTAAGCACTACTAAAGGACTGTGTATCTAGGGTTTCATCTGCTGGTGAATTAAAGACTTGAGACTTGACTCGTGGCTTGGAGTTTAGGACCTGAACACCTCATTGAAAACAGAGTGTATACATCTATGTTATTATGCAGTAAGACCGTTTGATATGATCAAGTGGTTATGCATTGATAAGAATCATCCTTGCATTCCAACAGATTAGTTCTACAGTAGATTGCTCTTCATGTATTACTTTAAATTCAAAAGAGTCAGACATAGAACTATTTTGAATAGTACACTTTCATTGTAAATGCCTTCTTAGAAATATGAGATAAATACAAACTGAAACTGGCACCAGACATCTCTCCATAGCATTAAAAGATAATAAATTCAATTTCAACCAATGTTTAGGACATGAGAAATGTAGGAGATATAGATAAACTTATCTGTAGATAACATTATAAAACCCTATCAAGAACTAGCAGACATTTGAGCTTTGAATATATTCTGTTTCTTTTCAGTAACAAGTTTTTTAATTTATACAAAAACAAGAAATATAGCATTCTTAAAGTTCCAGAAGTCCAAAAGAGGGGACAGGCAAAAACAATGTCAAGAACATATGTTCATATATGGGATACTGATAATGCTCTTGGGAAAGCCTCTATGATCAAATATCTGGAAAGATGTCTGGCATGGAATTATGGGCAAAATGTAATTATGAAAGGATCACTTTTTAAAAATTGACAAAAGAACTGCTACAAAACAACAAATTGGTGCTTTTTCATGCCATGAAAGATCTATAAAATTTATTATTGCTCCTGGAAATGGTTAGGTTTCCAAGGCACCAGATTGAGATTTCTTTTCTTTCTTTTTTTTATGGGGTAGGAATGTGAAAGGACTCAGAATTTTTAGGAATAGTGACTCAAACTGTTAAGAAAAGAGTTTCTGTAAAATGGGGCTCAAAGAACACTTTAGGCAGAGTTCTATACATCTTTCCTCCATTCTTATTCTTATTCTTACACAAGATTTATTTACCACTTATAAGCAGACTTTGGAGTGAACAATAAAAAATAAAAAGAATAAAATTTCTTATTAAAAGTTTTTTAAAAGCCTTATTAACCCGAAAACCTGGGTGGGCTGTACAAAGAGGGGCTCATAACCCTTCCCTTTTAAACTGCAAATCACCCTCCCCAAGCTACTTTTTCACCCAGGGATGAGGAACATAAATCATTTTTATTTGTTTCAAATAGGAAGCTGCATATAATTATGTCTCATAAATAAAGCAAAAAATACAGTACCACATAGTTTCCATATAACTTTCCTCCTGCAAGTGGAAAAGCAACAAGCGGCATGGGGGAATTTGGTTCTGAGACATTATGAAAGAGTAAAAGCTTTCCCTGCCTGTGCCCTCAGCCACCCCATCAGTCTTTCAGCCTTACTAATTTGGATTAAAAATGGGGAGTGGGGAGGAAAGAACCAGAGAACATCTTATAATATATGAGGTTGGTGCCTCAGGTTCAAGCCACGAATCAATATATCTCTTGAACTTCAGTAAACATAGATAAGAATAATCCACAGAATGGGAAAGGACCAGAAGAAGGAACTAGAAAGGACAATCAATCCATAATGTCAGAGACTGTGGCAGGCACAGGGAAGATCCAGGGCTCAGGCCCAAGAGCAACAACAAAATCCACAAATTTCCATATGCTAATGAACATGCACTCTAAAGTCTGTGGCTGGGTTCTCACAATATGCTAAGCCGGGGCAGGGGAGGGGGGGCTTAAAGCATTGCCTGGAGAGTGGCTTATTGGTGGGATTTATTAAACCTGCTATGACTTGCTGTGCCAACCGAAGAATGACACACTAAGCCATGGTCAAGCCGGGAGGCTTCACAATCCCTTGGCAAGAGAAGGAAGCAAAGGTTGCCACTCTGGCCAAGGGACTCTAGCAGAGGACAGCCGTCTGAGTGCTCAAGCAGACTCTGTGTGGCTGTCGTGTTTCCCCTCATGCTCCTGCCAATGCCAGAAGACCAGAATCGCTCACAAACAGCCCTGCTCACCCCCAGGATCAGCAGGCGTGTGGGGGAAAGCTGGTGGCATCTGCTATCTGCCACCCACTCAGCTCCCACCTGGGCTCTGGAGAGGTGGCGTGTGCTGGGAAACCAGGAAGTGCAGCTGAGCATATTCTGCCCTATCTCAGTCCTTTTGGCTCTGGTGGGAATCAGTGACTCAGCTTCACTTCCTCTGGATCCCACCTGGATCCCACCAGAATGGCCACGGCGGCAGCAGGTCTGTAAAGGGGCTCGCGCTGCTAGTGGAGTTGCAGGGGGTATGGCTAGCAGAGTGGATTCCAGTGGTGGGGGCAACGTGGGGAGTGTGGAAGAGGAAGGAACTTCAGCCCCTTCTGAAGGAAGCAGGGGTGTGTTTTCCATTGGTGTGAATTCCCTTACACACCACTCTTGTTTGGCAGGCAGCCTGTGAGCGCCCTGTCGAGTCAGCATGGGGGAAATGGCAACCATTTGGAAGGCTCGGGAGAGAAGGCGCAACCGGAGGGGAACAGCACCTGGCATCATCGGGAGTGCAGGACATGGGAGCAGAGGGCAGCTGCCAAAGGATTTGTGGCTCCAGCCCTACCTCTTAACACTGCCTCTGCATAATTAGAGATGCAGGAATGATTGAATTAGATAATCTAATCACATGCATATACTATTAAAAACTTGGAGATGATTTTAATAAACTCTTAAAACTCTGGCTGGGTGACTTTCTCCCTCTGTCTTCTCATGTACACACACACACACACACACACACACACACACACACACGCACAGAGAGAGAGAGAGAGAGAGAGAGAGAGAGAGAGAGAGAGAGAGAGAGAGAGGGAGAGAATCCAATGATAGAATATAATGGATGGATGTAAAAAATAACTAAAGTTTATATAAGTACAGTGATTTTAAATACTTGCCACGGGGACAGAAAGAGATGAAATGAAAGCAACATGTGCACATTTACTCAGAAGTAGATAGCCTTGCATTCAGTGGCACTTCCTCATTAGTAAGGATGCTTAAGGTTGCACCCAAAGAGTGCTGGATGACTAGTCTTAGCATGGACCTCAGGAGGCATTTTGCAGCTATTCAGTCTTGTGTTACTTAACAGGTATACCATGACATGAGCAAGGACTGATGAAGTGGTGAGAAAAATTTGGGTTGCCTACAAGTGGAAGATGAGAGTAATAGCTGGACCCTTGAAAATTTCCATGAACAATGGTCCTCATCCAGAAGCAGGGCGCCGTGATTTAGCCTGCCTCCTTCACTCCACACTTCAAAATAAAGAACAGATTCACATGATAGATGAAATACAGATTTGTCTGGTTTTATTACTCTCTTAGAACCAATAATTTCCATTTGTTTTTCTTAGCTTTAGAACAACAAGCTTGCATTTTTATTATCAACCCATCAAAGCCTTTCCAGCTTTGTTAATGTTAATGTTAATTTTCTCCCATTCTCAACTGTCTTTTGGATACAAATCCCTGGTAAAAATTCAGAGTAATATAATCCCTTTCTCAGGGGCTAGAGAGAAATACAAGAGATGCCCTTCATTAGCCTCTCTTTTAATTATTTTTCTAATTCTGTCGAGGGAAAGACAGGTAACAAAAGCAGCTTTGAGCATTCCACAGTCTGAGATCCCATTCTCATCCTCTGGCACACATTCGGAAATGTTCAGCAAGGCTGTGCTGAAATACTGCATCTCTCTCATTATCTGCCTGCAGTGCATTGTCAGAGGGAACGGAACGCTGGTGGGAGTAACTTGCAAGGCAGTACCCCCTGGACTGGCTCCTCTGTCTGCATATTATGCCGCTGTGTCTGGGACATAATAGCACAGACAGATTCAATCAATTCTCCAGCAGTGCTTAATTTCATTACAATTCATGCGGAGACAACTGTACAAAAGCGACAGTGTGCCCACACCTCCCACACCCGTGTAAAGACTTCTCTTTACACAGTGCACAGGTGTGATAGCCAAGAAGTTGATGCAGCTCTGTTGCTGTGGGTCCATCAATGGCACATCCCATAGATAGGGGTGGGAATCGGTCATCTTTTTGTATTATAGAGGTGCAGAATCTGATATATGGAGCAAAAGTGTTTCAGTTTTTTTAAACAGATTATCTGCTTGGAAGGCTACTGAGAAATTGCTAACCCATTCCTCTCAAAACAAGATACGATCTCTTGGAGGTGTTTTATGAGACATCATTAAGAATTTGGAGGTATAAATAAATAACATGTAGTAAATGTATTAAGGGGAAGTAATGAGCAATTTCACAATAAATTCTGGGTAACTGTCATCAGAAAACAATTGGCAAGATCTCCTAGATGAGAGCCAAGGAGGGAGATTTTGATTGTAAAGCCACTTCAGTCAAAGAGTTATTTGCGTAATGAACAGGTATGACAGTATAATATTGAAGATCAAAAACTGTACTTGCTGCTTTTACAAAATGAACAAAATAAAAATATTGCATAAGGAAAACACAGCAAAAACTTTGATATATGAATGTACTGAAGAATTTAAGGTATAATCCCATCTCTCCTGCATCAAAGCCTCTTTAGCCTCTGAGCCTTATAGAAATCCAGAGTAAGGCACAGTTGTGATGATCTCCACGCCACCATGCCTTGAGCCCTGCGTTTTGTCTAGATGACTGTTTTTGGCCACATAGATATAACACCAGGGAGGGAGATGGAAGGAGGCTACGATAATGATTGGAACAGGTGCAACTCCACAGCTTGCACCCCTGCCATACCCCTTTTCCCCTTCTGAGGCCCAGTTGCAACTGGGGTGGGGGGCAGCTGGCATAGTGTTTTCCAGCCCTGCTGTGAGCAGGTGGGGGCTCAGCCTTCTGAGTCTGAGAACTAAACAGTGAAAAATCCTGATGAAAGCTGGGGAGCCATAGGATTGTACTCATGTGATTTGAGTAAAGAGCTGCCTTCTCAATGGTATGATTCAGAAATGTTCATATTTAGCCTGAAATGTATAAAGTTAAGCCTTTGTTTTGTATGTTATACTTCTGGAAAGTTTGGTAACAATTAGAAATTAAGACCCTGTTATCAACTTCTTACCATGTACTTTAAAACAAGAGTTCTTTGAAATTATGATGACTAGAGACTTTTTTATTACAAGAATTTTTAATAAACTTGATTTCCTGTTAAGCTATTAAGATCTTAAAATCCTTAACAATACTCTTCTTTATACTAATCATATTTTAAATTTTACACAATGTATTTTGATGCAATCTAATACAAAGCATATTTTAATACAAATGAAAGCTTTTTCCCTTGCTAACTCTCTTTAGTACAAAACTAAAAATGGCTCAACTCTAAAAAACACCAACACCAACCCTATTTGGTATACTTTGTTTGACGTGTCTTAATCATCCATAGATACTTCATTCAGGATTATCCAACATGATCTCAGTGGGGCCTCATGGGACCCATGAAGATGGACCCAAGAGTTTTCTTCATTTTTCTGGTCTAATGCATGGATTTATATAAAATACATACAACTTTCTAGCAATCATACCCAGATTTCAACAAAAGCAGACCAAATATCCAAACAGGTATCCATTTGAAATTGGTGTCTATCCACTACCTGTTCATATCTAGGAAGTGTTATAGCATTCCCAATGCTATACAGTATCAAGTATTTATCCTCCCAGTGTCTGTACTATCACTGAATATTAACAACTGCTCCAGTGCAAAAAATAACTGTGTACAAAACTATTCCCAACAGAGAGAAAGGGAGTAATTACTGCACATTGCCAAAACAAACATTTAAAAGACACATGAGCTGCATTGCACCATGAGCAGATAGCTGAATTAGACATTCTTTTATTTAAAAAGATGTTATAGTGTCCAATACACACATTTTCTTCCAATTAAGATGCGACCTAAACTCCAAAGACATCACAGGTAGATGTCAAACTATCAATGCACTGATTAAACATTTTGTGCTTATTCCCAGAGCAGTTTCTCAAATTCCTAAATGTGTTCATGGGTCTAAAAAGCTGGGTACCCATCAATTAACCAATGTATTTGCAGCTTTTGCACAGTTTTGAACCCAATTCTAGAAGGCTGAAATCCTTCTCCAAAGGCTTAGTTGGAAGCAGTAAGAACTATAAGTTAAAATATAATAGTATTTTCAGTATTTGCCTCCTCACTCTTAGCCTTGGCCCTTCCCACTACCACAATGTGGCCTTCAATTTAAATTCAGTCCTTGGGCTGCAAGTGGTTCAAGACCCCTGATTGAAGCCATTATTCAGGTTCCTGGATGTTAAGATTAGCCCTACACCAAACATCTGTATATTAGTCACACTGCAAATCCCCTTAGAATTGAAGAAACACATTTTTGCTAAAAGCAAACCTGACACCCCATTGCTCAGCACGAACATATAGCAGTCACCAGAAGCAACTTTTGTTTATTCGCACAGTAACATATGCAGATTTAATCAATCAGTTAATGGACTGAAGCACATGCAATCAACTACCAAGTTTCCTCAGTCAGGTGGCAATTCCAAAGAAAAGATGAAATGCCCGTTGGGCATGTGGAGCTTGTTGCACAGCCATTGTGGTGGCTGAAAGCCGGTTCATACATTACTTGAACTGTGCTGCTTACAAAAGTCTATGTGGCACTTCTGATTCATTACAATTAAAATAATGTTTGAAGACTCATAAATCTCACCCAGTAGAACATTCTTGAGCATTGAGGGCTGGGGGAACTTGGAATTGTGACTTACTGTTTCACTCTAAGCGAAATCCACTTCTGAGGAGTCTTTAATTGCAAGGAACCAGAAGTGTGAGTCATTCCTGTTTCTGGAAGCTGTGTGCTGAAGGCATCATCCACTCATGCTGTTTGGAGCCTACCTTGTTTGTTTGTTTGTTTGTTTGTTTGTTTGTTTTAAACACTTATATGTGCCTTTGTGGCACAAATGCTGATGGTGGCTTACAAAATAAAAAGGATAAATCACAAAAGTCGCATCATCTTAACAGTACAGATAACTGCACCCGCAGCACCACAGCAGCCACCAAAATAAAGGTCAAACCCCCAAGCTTTGGGTAAAGAGATGGCCAACAGAAAAAAAGCACCATGATATAGAGGGGAAACAGAGAAATGGAAAGAGAGAAGTATAGCAACATCCCATTTACAGGTTTGCTATTTCTATTATCCACTCAGAAATGAAATACATTCTATTATTTATTTATTTTATGTTATGTTATTTAAAACATTTCTATCCCATCCTTCACAACAGTGTCTCAGGATGGCTTTTCTCCATTTCTCATTTTTCCTATTTTTAATTAGTGCAGAATGTTGATTTTTTTAATTCACATGAAAGTGCATATGCATCTTTGTGCCCATTTCTCCTAATGAAAGTACTTTTCTACACAATTTTGTCTAAAAAGCACATTTTGCAAGCAATTTTCCAAATATTTTTGAAGATATTTTCACTAATCACTACAGTTTCACTACAGTTTGTGTATAATTCTCCCTAATATATGCATTTCTGAACACTTTTTAATTGGAGAACTGTATTGTAAAATCCAAAGAAATTAAATTTAGAAGGATAACTCAATTCAGTTCATATAATACTTCACATGTTTGCATTAAAATCCAAAGCAAATTTCTCCACATCCCTATTCAGTATAGATGAAATAAAACAAGAGCTAACAGGACAGCTATCAGGAGACCACACACTAAAATCGATGCGACTTCCAAACTTTGGTGTCAAGTATGCAACTTGAAGGAAATATTTTGCTGATTTGGAAGATAAACAATTTCTCCATCTCCTATAAAAATGGGTGATACGCTTCATCATCGTGCCTGTTGGCTCTGTGTGCATCAGTCGCTGTCACTTGAAAGCAGCCTCCCCATTCATTAGAGCTAATTATGAAAAATGTTGGCTGTGAGGCTTGTCAGGAAGAAATTGGGTTTGGTTCCTTTTCAAACATTCTGTAAAGTCCTCATTGTGTGTGCAAATTGAATGTGATGGGATTGTTCCTATCTTGATACTTTAGGGTACAAAAAGGTACAATGATAAATTTGGGACTGCATGAAGATGAAGCCACAATGAGAAAGAAAGAAGGCCGGCTAAGAGAAGAAGGAACACTGTATTTCTTTTTCTTGCTTCTCTTGTGTGTCTTTTCTAACAGGAAGTTTAAAAGGATTAATGTTTTACAACTAGGTCAAAAGTTACCAAACAGTACAGGTTTATTTCATGGGCCAAGAGCACCCCTCGTCTTTCTTATTCCTGTATGCCACTTAATTTCCTCCTCCTCTTCTTCTTTATTTACCAACCAACAGCTGAAGCTCTCTGGGCAGTTCACAACAGCATATTTAAAATAATAAAAATATACATCATATTAAAACATCATACAAAGTTTACAATACAAAGTTTAAAACTAAATTTAAAACTGATCTCTCCCTCTCTCTCTCTCTCTCTCTCTCGCTCTCTCGCTCTCTCGCTCTCTCGCTCTCTCTCTCTCTCTCGCTCTGTGAGTGTGTGTGTGTGTGATAACTAGAAGGGAGAAAAAATACCTTCAGACCTGTTCAACAGCTAGTAGGCCCCAGTAAACTACTTGAATAGGCTTCAGTGGAAGATGGTCTTTACCTGCTGCTGAAAAGATAGTAAAGTAGGTGCCAGGTGAGCTTCAGTGGAGAGCTTGTTCCACAGCTGGGGGGCTTCCACTGAAATGGCCCTTCTCCTTGGAGGTGGCAGTTGGAGAAGGGTCCCAGAACGTGATCATGGTAGATGGAGGCTGGGAGAGGCATTCCATCAAGTATTGTGGTCTCAAACTGCTTAGGGTTAGCATTTAGAGATTACCAAAGCATGGTTCACTGATAGCAGGCCATCTCTGTCCAGATAGGGGCGTAGGTGAGCCAAAGCTGGTGGAAGGCACTCCAAGTCACTGAAGCCACCAGAGTTTCAAATGTGTAAGGCAGCTCAAGGAACACCCCCAAGCTGCAACCCTGCTCATTCGAGGGGAGTGCAACCCCAGCTATAACAGGTTGAATTCCCTCCATCCAATCAGAAGAACAACACAAACCAGCTGTCGCATTCATCACAATCACTACCACCACCACTCTTTCGGGTTGCCCTGACGTGGGTAGTCACCCATGATGACCAGTTATGCCAGTTAAAAGGTGATATAATCTACAGTCTGTGAAGCTTGGATTGGATTCTTGAAAGATTTCTAAGGCCCTGCCTTAACTTCCACAGTTATCACATCATCAGGAGTGGGCCAAAAGTAGATCTCCAGTTGTTTGGAACGTCAGCCAAAGTCTGGTCCTTTGCTCTTCTGCAGTAGCTGGCTGAATGCCTTCCAACCTGAGAGTCTCATCCTCTGGAACTATTTTATTATTTATTTATTTATTTATAAAATTTGTATGCCATCCAATTACTAATGTCTCTGGATGGCTAACAGCATAAATAAATTGACAACCCACTCTGGCTGCAATTAATAATATACAATAATAAAGTTCGATATTAAAACTTATTAAAATTTTGATTAAATAAAAAGGTCTTAACCTGGCACCGAAAAACATATAATGACGGCGCCAGGCGGACCTCTCTGGGGAGTGCATTCCATAGTCAGGGCGCCACCACAGAGAAGGCCCTCCTCCGGGTACTCTGTCTCCTAATATCTTTCACAGAGGGTTCCCGGAGGAGGTCTTCTGTTGCCGATCTCAGGGGGCAGGAGGGCAAATAGGGAAAAAGACATTCCTTTAGGTACCCTGGTCTCAAGCCGTTTAGGGCTTTATAAGTAATAACCAGCACCTTGATTGAGCCCAGACCTCGATGGGAAGCCAATGGAGCTGATAGAGGACTGGGATTATATGAGAATAATGTCCATTCCCCGACAGCATCCTGGCAGCTCTATTTTGAACCATCTGAAGTATCCGGACTGTCTTCAAGGGCAGCCCCACGTAAAGCACATTACAGAAATCCAACCGGGAAGTAACCAATGCATGTGTTACTGTTGCTAGGCAATCTTCCTCCAGGTAGGGACGCAGCTGATGGATTAGCCATAGCTGAAGGAAAGCACTCCTCGCCACCGCTGTCACTTGGGCTTCCAAGGACAGCTCCGGGTCGAGGAGCTCTCCCAAGCTTGCTTCATTTTGGATCATTTCATCACAGAGCTTTTGAGTTATGAAAATTCAAAAGCAGTTTATCATTGCCTTCTTCTATGCAGTACCAAACAGAATAGGTTTCAGCATCGTTACCATTGTCAGTAAAAGATGCTGCACCAGTGTCACGTTCAGTTACCACTGCTGTCCAGTAGCTACCCTTCAGGAGGTTCTGTATTTTCCACACCATTGGAGATAAGCTTTATTCCTGAATAGTGTGGCATATCTTAGTCTGGTTTCTCAACTTCAACCATCCCACCTTGGGAGTGATTCTGGTTTCTGGGCAGCATTGCTCTTGACTTCTCTCATATTCTCAAAGCCCCTCCCCAGGTTAAGACGTGCATTCAAGAGAAGGCTAATCTGTATAGTACCCTCTATTATTCGCTCATTATTTTCCACCTTGCATCATGGAAATAACTTTGACATGTAATACTTGTTGTGGAAAACTGATTTCTTATTTTGATCATCCTCATCAAGACAAAGAAAATGTGGGGAGGATAAGCCACTGTAAAAGGTATCATGGCTTCTGTTTTTAATCATTCAAGTCCTAAATGAAATTGGGGAAAAGCAGATTAGTTTTCATTCATTTTTCATAGAAAAAGGATCTGGCGGCAGCTGTACAATGTGTCTATGGGGAAAAAGACTCAGAATTTTTGTTTTACAAGCATATCCACAGTTTGTGTAAGATTTACAGATGTAACTCTGAGTTACAGAGAAGGGACTGGTTGCTGCAGATAATCATGGAGGCAGGGAGTGTAAAACAATAAAAAGAATGCCAGCATAGCCCTAAAGTTCCCATGTGACATCCATAGCTACCTGGGCAAAATCAACCAGATAATTTGTTAACTCACAGTCTCAGAAGTACCAGAAGATTATCATATTGCTGTCTGGTAAGTTTGGATAATGGAGCCTTCCAGGGAGGCTAAAATAGAAATTTCACTAATGCAGGATTGCATTTAAAAAGACCATCTCTGCTTTACAGGTGTGAAGAAGCAGGCATCATTGGTTTCAGCAGCATGCTGATAAGGCACTTCCAACAAATCAGCCAAAGTTTGGAATGTATGGATTTATTCCAGCAGTGTCAGTATTTCATATTAATAAACAATTCATGAATATTTTAGAGTTGATGAAAAACTATGCACAAAGATTTGATTCTGTGTTTTGCACACATAGGAAAACACTTCCCCTTTGGGTTTGGGTCATTATTTTCAGAAGCTTCATTACTTTGAAAGTCTTGCACAAGGTGGCAAAGAATCGTCAGACCTTTGACTGAGAGAGACTTAACATGTGTGAACTAGGCACATAGGGCTCATCCCCTAGAAAGCCATCCAGCTTTACAGATTAAAGGAACTGTGCCACTCCTGTGAAAGAGACTAATTAAGAGACTTGGACTTCCTAGTAGATCAGCAGTGGCCTTCATTTGAATCCAAGTCTCCAAGTGCCTATTGTAAAAGTCCAGGCCCAAACCAAAAAGAAGATTTTCTAGTTTCTTCAAGAAGAAATAAAGCTGCATTGATATAAATGAACAAGAAGATAATTAAAACCTGTGGTTTAGTCCATTTAAAATTGCTTTTCCAGTTCAGAATCTTGTAGATTTATTGCTTATGCTCAGAATAGTTACAGGTAATATACTTTATTACACCAAACTGAGTTACAGGGAATAAACTTTAGAACACAGATATAAGCCATTTACTTCAGTGAGAGCTGATTTGATTTAACACTCTTTATCAAGAACAGCTTTCATACATTTAAAAACTGTCCTTGACCCATTTTCCTGCCTATTATTTCCTAATTATCACTGTATCAGCTGTTAAAATTTACTTTGTGCATATTCCCCTTAAAATGTATGAATTAGTACATTAAAATACTATCATTAATAGCTACAGTAAAGTCAATTTCAGGTGTTCTTTCAACAAACAGACATTTAAGCATTTTTCAAAAATGGATTTAAGACTGCTGTTTCCTATGTTGCTTCTTCTGCCATAAATGGGTTTAAGGCCCTTGATTACTGGACCTGGGTATGGTTCTCATATAAGCATCCATGTAATTTAAAAAAAAACGGAGTCCAAGATATATATCTCCATTATTTTAAATATTTCATTTCTTCAGTTCTCTGATCAATTTAAAAATCTCAAATCAAAACTCCATCAGAGTTAGTAAGCAGCAAAGAACCCATTTCCCAAACAGTTCTACTATAATGATGCAATAAATCAAAGAGGTGATTTGTGATTTGTAAACAACACAAGAACATTATCTGAATGAGTGCCTTTTACGTTCTTGTGTGGTAATGCTTTCAGATAGTTAGCAATGGTTAATTAAAGTACAGAGTGCTGTTTGCTATTAAAATGCAGGGCATATTAAAACAGGAGATCTGCAGCTAAATTTTCTACTAAGAAGCTGCATTATATTTACCTGAGCATTTGCTATCTAGATGGTTTGGCAAAGGTATGCTAGTCTAACAGTGAAAGTTCATTATTCCTGTAATGTTAAATTCACATGATGTACCATATTTTCATTTTTCCACGGCAATGTATAACCCCACGAAGTATTCCCCCAAAGAATATCATCATAGAGACATGATGTGAAAGCTTGACTATCACTTTAACATAAGAAAGCTTTACTAGTTTCAACTATTTATTTATGCATTTATTTAATGCATTCATTTTATTTTTATATCATGCAGAAACCAAAACTCTCTGGGCAGTTTACAGTAGCATTTTCCCCTCCTAGGTTCTCATGGAGCCCCTCTGAAACAGTTTAGGACACTGTGCTTCAGTTCATCATCTGGGCCAAGCTGCATGCAGCATTAAGCAAAGAAGTAGACTTTGTGTGGTCGTTTTTGTCTTTACCAAGCATGAGCCATAGAGGCCCTGATCTGGACTGGGGCCAGGGCATGGGAAGAGAGGACTCTAATGCTTTCTTCTGCTGCAGTCGCAATTCCAATTATACACACACACACCCATGCCCCAAACAGCCGCTCTTTGCATTAGGGGTGTATTTTCATTGGCGTCAATGGGAGGCTGGGGTTAAAGCCTCGTACAACTGAATCAAAGGCCCCACCATGCATTGGAGGGATGGGAAACCTTTTTCAGCTGAAGAGCCACATTCCATTTCAGAGAAGCACTTGGGGACCTAGTGGTAGATGGGGCCAAAGGGAAAGGGGATTAGGAACAAAGATACCCAGAGCACCAGCATAGGGTAGCTTAAAACTCTTACTGCCAGTAACAAAGCCTTAGGAAACGCTTCTTAGATTGAAACAATGCAAGAGTGAGGAAACAGCCGAACAGTAGCTGGACAGCGTAAGGGGCATGGACATTTGGGGACACCCAGAAGGATGCACTGGTCATGCAGGCCTGAGGTTCTGCACCCCTGTATGAGGAGCAACATATAACATCCATAACTGGTGATTGAGCTCATGCTGCGCAGCTACCACTTCTTTCAGCGGAATCTTGAAAGGAGGCTTTTTGGGGAGCAGGGGAAGATATTTCTGCTTTGTCAGAAATAAATGCCAGTGTCACCTGGGGTTTTCTCCCTGCTCTTGGTGACAGCATTGTCCTTAGATAAGACCAAAAAAAGGCTTCCTGTAAGGTATTTCATGACAGTATAAGAACATCAGACATGAGGAAAATTTGCTTAGAAGTCATGACTAACTGATTATTAATAACTTAACTTTCTCCAAGTCTTCTTCTAAGATATAATCCACTATTTTTACACAATTTGCAGTTATAAAAAGCATGTTTTCATAGGTGGAAGAAAACAGTAGAAAATACAGATATATAACTACCATTCACATATGAATTTTCTTTGTTGAAAGACTGGGGAGTAGGAGAGGCTGATTATCTCAAGCCTGCACGGAATCAGAACCAAGCAGCAAGAATTTACCCTAAATGAAAAAGAAAATGCAATTCCTTGGTCTAAGTAAATTACCTGTACAATGGGGGGGGGGGGGGGTTAACTGTAATGTTCTTATCTCACCATAACACCTTCTACAGTGTCATAAACATATGCTAGTAGTTTTCCAGTGGTCCAGTAAAAGATTATTCCCTGCACAATCTTGGGAAGTCAGCAATTTATCCGTATTGATTTTACTGGAACAAAATGATGATTTATGCTGACTAAGGGCCTGTGCTTTTACATAAGACTCACACTTTTCTACAATAACCTTTTCATTCCATTGCCATAGGAGGGACTGATCTCCACAGCTCATGTTCTGGTTGTTCTTAATCATTAGGAGTCACTTTCATAAAATAGAATTTAGGACACAATCCTATGGGGATGCCCATAACGCTGCAAACTCAGAGAATTACAAGCATCCTAAGGTACACCGAGTAGAGCAGATGATGTCTCCATGCTGGTCTTTTCTGGTAAAACATGTAGACAGCTGATTTTAGCCATCTGTGTGCAGCATTTCAGAGCAAGGGAGAAAGAGGCCATGCTTCCACCAGGATATGTTGCATATTGGCCGTGATGACCTCTTGCCTTCCCCCTGCTAAAAGCCCTTTTTTGATCTCAGGGAAACAGCCGGCACAGTTTTTCTGCACCACCCACAGGAGCAGGGAGGAGGACCCAAGCACAACTTCCTAGCTGCAAGTTTAGAGTGATTTTTCAACTTCATAGGCAACTAGAACTGCTCTGTTAACTTTTAATTAAAGGAGATATTTTCTCTCGCTCTCGTTCTCTCCCTCCCCAGTGTTTTACTTTACTTTACAGAGGAAAAAGTAGAAAGTCTGTATTATTCTAATATTTTCCTGCAAGTACTTTTTGCTATGTTCTGCATGTTATAAATCTGGTACTAAATGAACAGGACCTTTGATTACCCGTATCAGGTCTGAAGAGTAACCAACAGGTGTCCTCCCCTAGCACACCAGGACCAGGGAGAACTTGACAGGGCATGGGAGGGTCAGAGACAAAGAGGGAGTCAAGAACACATAAAGTTCAGGTACTTGGATGGAACTGGCCTGATCAGAGTTCCAGGTCAAGTCACAAGTGAGTGGGATGGTGTCCACCTGAGTGGGATGGTGTACATGGTGTCCTGCAACAGCAGGGGGCTGGACTCAATGGCCTTCATGGCCCCTTCCAGCTCTACTATTCTATGATTCTATAATATTGCAGGACTACAGGCGGCCACCACATAGCATCATGTTGTGATGAGAAAGCCCATCAGCAGTAGTCTGCATGATCACAAAGCTCCTAATCCCAAGTGCCTACAGATGTGATGCCGATGCTACAAGCACAAGGTGGACCAGGCTGCCTTCTCCGTCAGGCCTGCAGGGGCTGTTGCTTTGTGCATTCTGATGAGCTGGGGTTGGATCCGGTCTTAGTCAAATTTAGAGCAAATGCATTGAAACCACCTCTAAGTAAGATTAAGGCTGAATCCATCCCCTGAAAAATGTATTGTTTTATTCTCTGGGAAGGAACCAGCTGGGGAAAAAAACATTAGCTGCAGAAATCCATTGCACCAACCAGAGATATTCATACTGGGCAAGTGTTGGTTTCCACTAGTGCAATGTTAAAATTCCCCCTTCATGTACAAAAGTGGCACAGTGGGTTCCAGCATTACCTTTTCTCTGATGTGCTTGGCATCTGTGTGCAGTGAGACTCTGATGTGTGGGAAGTAACATGTGAAAATACAAGTCCGCAGTGCAATCCAATGAGCAAATGCCTTACCACTCAACATGTCTGATGCCATTATATTATGCACACCAATCCATGTAATCACCCTTTGAAGTAACGGGAATGGACACTTTTTTCTTGCCCACATATGTATATATCACCACTGACTGACTTTGCCTTCCAGCTCACTGTTGAAAATCACTGTAGCACTTCATTCCTAAATGTGCTGAACTAACTTCCAAGGAAATGTGTTTAATTAGGATTGCTGCTCTCTTCTCTGTGTTGATGATATTACATAAAAATCTAAATTCATCTCTCAGGGATGCCAACACAACTGGCCTAGCACAGCCTGAAGTATCTAGAAGTCAGCATGAGCTTGCTGTTTCTCTTGGCTGATGGAATAAAAAGCCTGTGTGGATCAGCCCCCATCCTGAGAGGGGGAAAATGGAGGAATATTTACACAAATATTGAAGTGAGTCCTCAAGAATGCAATGATAGGCGGGATGACAGACCCAGGATTGCTTCAGAATGGCAATATAACAGCTATTTTGGTATGGGCAGGATGACTACAGGCTGATCATCTATTAAAAATGGGTCTGGATCCTTATTTACACTGGATCAACGGCATTGAAGGAAGTGGGCTTCCCCAATCCCTCCTTTGCACAGTAGCAACTCTACCACCTTGCAAGTGTTACTTAGAGTGGGGAGACCCTGCTGAATGGATTGTACTGCAGGAGGAATTCCAATCTTCAGTTGGAGGAACCTTCTACAATCAGAGTCTTTCATCTCCCAGAAGATAGGTCCTGGATCCATGGAGCTGACTATATTTTAATGACACATTCACACTCATAGTAACATGGGCATCTATTAATCAAACTTCCTATAGTCAAAAGCAGACATTTTTGTGATATTATTGTTTATGGAAAGCTTATGAAATATTTCTAATCAGGTGTATGGTTTTGCACAGAAAGCCTAGCAGGTCTAATATATCACCATGTTCACAATAACGATTGTTGAATGGGAAATGTTGTAAAGCAAGGTAGCGTGCTTGTTCGCAGTATATGCATGGGGCTTTACCATTGAAGAGGACCCAAAAGGCCAAACGTTAAGTGCCCTGTTCCCATATTTGAAAACTCAGTACTCAGCTCAAGGCTGAAAGAAAGTCATTTCTGCTCCCCCGGCCTCGTCCACCCCCTCAGCCAATGCACACTTTACCTTCACTATAAATGGATTTGGCATTTTCATGCATAGTGAATTGCAACCTTAGCTTATATAAGATTGAAAACCAATCTTAGTTTTATAAGTCACATTTCCTGTTACAATAAGTAATTCAATTATTGCTCTTTTGAAGGACTTCTTCCTTTTTTAAGCAAGGAGGAATTACAATTAAAAACACAAGCAGAACCTTACAACAACCAGGAAGCTACTAGAATATTTGAGGCTGAATATGCAACTCCATGTAAGAGATGTAGTAGCTCTAATGTGAATGCTGCTCTTTGCAATTCCCCAGCCTTCTTTGCCTGGTGTACAATCACAGAGACTCTTGGCAGGCTATGCGGTGATTGTCATTCAGGCTGTACTATTGAGCCAAAGGAGACACAACAGGAGATCACAACTTTGACCTCCCAGGCCTGCAGTCTGGAAGAACTAATAAGCAAAATGCCATCTGCTGATCACATTGGCCCTTCATCTGAGGTGTAATGTCTAATTATCCAGAGTGCTTGCTATGAAGGTTTTAAAATGACATAATGTTCTCAGTGAACATGCTAAATGTTTAGAAAGTATGCCTCAGAACAATTATCTACCTCTCTTTGTGCTGCGTGCAAAGCAACATGATGCAAAACAAAGATAATATAAAGCAGGGATGTTGTGCAGACTGAAGACACTCCCCCAGGCCTGTCTGGGAGCCCACAGCTTCTTCTAAACATGAACCTTTCCATCAGAAAGCAGGAGTTGAAGGTTTCTGCCTGCTTTCTGAGAAGCTCTGTAAATGAAGCTCTTGCTGTTCCTAGGGCATATCTTCCTACTTCTTGGATGACCCTGTTGGCTGGTGCAGGGCATGGACCTCAGTTCCTTGATGCAGTTGTTGCTAGGATCAGTATGGCTGGAAGGGCTCATGGGCAAGTGGGATTTGCACGTGTGTGCACCAGTGTGTACCATCTTTACCCCAGCAGTTACCTAATATGGCCCTTGAGATCAAAAGTAGCTGTGCACCCTGGAATAGAGTATTTTATGATGTATTTATTATGTCCCACTCTTCCTTAAGGTTCCCAAGAAGGCATACATGCTTCTTCTCTTCTGCGTACTCCCACATTCCACACAAACCACAGTGGGTTGGTTGTTGTGTACACAATCCATAGTGGGTCTGATGGATGGTTGATTCCTCCCCCCATGGGTATTCCAGGGACTTCACAACAAAACTGACCTGCCCACTCTTTCCCATCATGATCATGAACATTTTTCTATCTGTCATGTTTTTTAATCCTCTTTAAATTACCTACACCTTTTCAGATTATAAACTGCAATCTATAATTTGATAACTAGCAACAGACCCTTTGAACTGTCCGTGTAGTACATTGGAAGGGCTGTCATTGGTTCATCACCCACCTCACTTTTAAGTACCCGAAAGGTGCACATTCTTTCTCTTTTTCTTCTAATTTAGCCAGACTTCAGCAAGTGTATATCTATGCACTTGCGTGGGTCCAAAATGGCTTGCCTTACCTGGGCAATGCCTGCTGCCAAAGTGACAGGAGTGGTCCAGACAGCCAGTGCGGTGTTGTGGACAGAGAGTTGGACTAGGGACTTGGGAGATCTTGGTTCCAGCCCTCACTCACCATGAAGCTCCCTGGGTGACCTCGGGCCAATCACTCTCTCTCAGTCTAACCTACCTCACAGGGTTGCTGCTGTGAAAACAAACTAGAGCTATGTGAGCCACTCTGGGTTCCTCAAATGAGGGGAAAGAGCAGGATATAAATGCAATGTAATAATAATATATTTCACTTTGGCTTGTCCTGGCAGAGATCAAAAGGAGAGCTGTCAAGAGAAACCAAAGTCGAGTGTGATCTTTGCATAATGGAGGTGAGCAAAGAGAAGCTCACATTTTTTAGCCACATTTTCCACCTTTTCCTGAGATTCTAGGTGCTTGGGATATGGAAAAGTATATGAGGTAAACCATGCCTTTTTATGGAGCTACCAGTTTCAACAGAGTCAGATGATACAACATCCCATTGTGGGTACAATGATTCCTAAAGTTGGTGTGTCAGGGTGGTTCGCATCCTTCAAACAATCCACCTTGCAGGAAATCGTCCAGAACAGCCTGGCATGACAACCCACCATCCTCACCCTTGATAGGCTGAACCCAGTCATTAAGAGAAGTAAGTAAGGTTGAGAACATACTCTGTTAATATGTTTGGCATTGTAAGCCACGTAGGAAGACCTTGACAATTATAGGCAGCCTATAAAGGTAAAGGTAAAGGCTTCCCCATGACATTGAAGTCCAGTCATGCCTGACCCTTGCAGGTGGTGCTCATCTCCGTTTCCCAGCTGAGGGAGCCAGCGTTTGTCCCCAGACAGTCTCTGCGGTCATGTGGCTGGCATGACTAAACACCAAAGTGCACAGAACACTGTTACCTGCCCACTGAAGTGGTACCTTTTTATCTACTTGCATTTGCATGCTTTCGAACTGCAAGGTTGGCAGGAGCTGGGACAAAGCAATGAGAGCTCACCCTGTTTTGTGGATTCAATCAAAATCCACACCTTTCAATCAACCAGCCCAGCATCTCAGCAGTTTAAACCACTGTGCCACTGCATCCTATAAATTTATGTAAATAAATAAATAAGCAAACAAACCAATAGTGACAAGTTCAAGAGAGGTCCATATTCTGGCCTGGCAAGGTGTCTCCAGTCCTTGTCTGTATTATCTCTCCTTCCTAGTCATTTCTTTGCCTCTGTTCATTAGAATAGCACATGGATACTAGATCTGATTCCATGAAGGTTTTGGTTTTAGTGTTTTAATAGCATAGCTGAGTGAGAATTTCAGTAGTGAAAGTACTATTTCCTGTCATAGTGCAACACTGGTAAGGGATGGTGCCTAACCTGAAATTCTCCTTTCAGGTGCAATTAAAGACATAGCTCCCGTTCAGATGTAATGAAGTCTGAGAAAGGGCTCTTGTGCCTAGGTACTCTCTTCTCCCTTCTCCCAAGAGCCGTAATACAAAAATTCCAGGGTTTGTTAAACTTGTTAGCCATTGTGTCTGAATCAGGAAAATGTCACAATGGCATGCTACAAACCAAGATATCAAATCAGCTTCAGATCCTACCTTTTTATCCTGGTGTGTAGTCGGCGATTAAACCATAATGTCCTGGTTTTAGCTGTATGCACTGCAATGCCGAACAAGGAGGGAGGAAGGGAGGACACATGGATGCATTGTTCATTCTTGCTGTAATAAACTCTGACTTGCTGGACCAAGCTTGTTACAGCTGAATTAAGTCATAGATACATCGCTGCATGTGAATGTTGCAATCCTAACTTGTTCCTTTACACGCCATTTAGCTGTTGCAGTTTTTGCATTCCTAAAGGTACAGCTGTCCATTGTCTATAAAGGAAGACCATTACTTTATGGCAATGAGATGTTGTCCTATCAGCTGAATTCCTGTTGCTGCTTTGCTATGCTTTTCTGCTTCTAAATGCATATCTTCATGTTCACAGTGTGGCAACTCAAATGCATATCTTGTTGTCAACACATGTGGAATGTACCCAGCAAGGGGTTTTAGTGTGGGGGTGTCCTTCTCGGCAGGGAAGATTTCAGAGTCTGGGTTTGTCCTAAGTTTAAGATTTATGTACATGAAATTGTGCTGACAGGATTAGTCATGAGTGACAGAATGAAATGGAGCCACAAGTAGCTAAAGTGGTCACCCCAAATGAGTATAAATAAATCCAATATTTGGAGAAATATGATGCCCTGCCTGATTTATGCCTCCACTGCCTTGGAAAACACTGCTGGGGATTTTCAATTATTTTTGTTCAGACTTGTCAGGGAGTATCTGTGCTTCATGAGAACAGTCAGTCTGATCACTGAAGTAGAAAGGGGGTTGCTTTTTATTTTGGTTTTGGTCATGAAGACTTTGCTATTCTTTAACAGTTATTATGGCATTAAAAAAAAGCCCAAGTGCTGGTGTGTACAGGTAAGACAAGTCCCTGAAACATTGCTTTTCCCATACAGTGTAGCTTGTGATTTAACACCTTTCACTAAGACACTTTTTCAAGTGCCTTCTCTATTGGAAGTGCACTATGAAATATGAAAAGGAAGGGCGTTCTCCGTTGTAGTGCCTTGCTTTGGAATGCTCTCCTAAACAGGAATGCCTGGTGCCTAATCTACAATCTCTTTGGCGCTCAGCTGGCATGCATCCTTTTACCTAGACAGGATACTCCTGTGAGGAACCCCAGGCAACTTAACATAACTCCATGTCTATCCTCTCAACAACAGCCCTGGGAGATAGGCTAAGCTGTGAGCCTGGGACTGGCCCAAAGCCACCAGTGAGCTCCATGGCCAAGTGCAGAGCAGGACTCAGACCTCCCAGTTCCCAGTCCAACACTCTAATCACCCCACCCACTGTTACATCACGGCTGTGGACCATTTGTTTTATTGCATTATACTGGGTGTCCAAATGATCTACTACTGATACTGTAACACCCTGGAAGCTCACCAGTGATATGCACTCCGGTCGTGTGCTCCCTCCGGTACTGCTGGCTCTGACAACAGAAATGTGCCCCCACTGCCTGCGGGTACTTGAGGATTACTACAGACAACCCCGGCGATTGACCCTACTCACACATCTGGGGTAGGAAGGGTCCATTAACAAGTGTATGAACAATACACATTGAAGATAAATCACATTCCCAGCAGATCCTCAAGTAAAGGCAATGAGTCTTTTGCAGGGTAGCCAAACACAACTAGGTGGCTTAGCACAATTCTCAGGAGCCCATGAAGAGACTGGTCGCAAACAGCCCAAGCCACATTTCCAAAGCAGGCAAAGTAGAGTCACTCCCAGCATCGGCTCAGGAGGCCAGCAGCCGCCAGCTCTGCAGCAGGCACTAGATCTCTGGTCTGTAGAAGGGCTGTTTCTCTTCAAACACTGTTTCTAGCTCCTCACTGCAAAGCACCTTCTGGCCCGAGCATAATCCACACAGCAGACACTTTCTTTCAGAAGGCAAGAAAATACAACACAGTTCAAGAAGCCTGGTCAATCTCCTAGTCCGCTATCAAAGTCATGGCCATGCTATGTCCATCATATGCCTTTTCTTTCAACTCTCCTTTGAAGCAAACAAGCAGCAACAGAAGTGGCTCCCATTTTCCTCCCATCTGCTCTCAGCTCTTTGGCTTGACCATGCACCTGGTCAAGGTGAGCAGGACAACATTTATTTATTTTTTAATTTATATCCTGCCTTTTTCCTACAAAGGGCTCAAGGCAGCTTACATTATTCTCCTCCTCCATCTTATCCCCACAACAACAACCCTGTGAGGTAGGATGGGCTAAGAGTCTGTGACTGGCCCAAAGTCACCCAGTTGGCTCCATGGCTGAGCGGGGACTAGAACCCGGATTGTCTGAGTCCCAGTCCCAGGCTCTTCACCACTACACCACACTATGAATGAATCGGAGCTAGTGTTGAGTAGTGGTTAAAGTATCGGGCTGAGAACCTGGGAGATGTAGTTGTAGCTCCTCCTCAACCATGAGGCTCACTGGGTGACTTTTGGCCAGTTACATACTCTCAGCCTCACCTGCTTCACAGTGTTCTTGCTGTGAGAATAAAAATGGACTGGTGGATGGGATGGACAGCTGCCTTGAGTTTCTGATAAAAGGGGGAAAGGGTATGGTGTAAATGCAACATAATAATAGCAATTGGTGCTCTTCAGATAAGGGCTCCACACAGTGTAACATTATATTCCACATTTTCCTTTTCATTTGTATAAATCAAAAAAGTTAAAACTTAAAATAGATCGATTACTTCTTATCATTCCTTCTGGTTTCTCTTTCTGGCTTATGTGTTCCTATTACATGACAAATGTATGAAGCCCATCTGTTATATGTGTATTTAGCTTTACTTGGTCTCAGTAAGGAGTACAGTAAAGATGTCGAGTGAGTTTGAAGTTCTATGAGCCAGACCTGAGGATTTAGACCAGAGAGTCTCAGTTTTTGAGTGATATAAAAAAAAAAATGAAATAAATAAATAAATTTTGCAGCAGGCTAAAATTTTCCAAGTTATGCAGACATGCAGACCTATTTATTACTTTGGAAAGAATTTGCACAAGTACACACTAGCACAAATGCACATTTGTAAATGAATATAGTTTACAATATGAATATAGAAATCTCTTCCCACCTCCAATTCCATCCATGAGCAGATGGCAAAATAAAAGACACCTCACCATCCACTGACAGACCAGATTCTATGGCTCCCTGCCCTCTCCACATGCTTGGCCACCACAGCTAGATTCTTCACTGGAGAAAAGCAAGGTATTTTCTGCTTTGCATTCTGCATATGAAACCTTTTATGATTAATAAAGCTGGGCTTCTCTGTTTTGCTTTGTTTGTAAGCAAATCTCTGTGATTAGGAAGGGGAGACTCTGTAAACAAGTGGGAGAAAGAAATTGCCCTATTTTCGGGCCATATGAAAACAATCAAGGGCCAAGAAGTTGAATTGACTGTATATCTGTCACTGCATCCAGATTTCTAAAGTGACAGTTTTCAGTTACTGTGTATTTCAGCAGCAGATTTTTGAAGCTACAGTAGATGTCTGAGGCCCTTGGAGGAAGCTGAGGCAAGAATTCTGCAACAAATTCCTATTTCAGGGACCTTTTTGATGTTACAGCTTTTTGAATAATATTGACATAACAAAGTCTTCCTACTGCAGTGATATTTTGCCTCAGAAGTATAATCTTTGCCCATTCATACCTCATAAAAGAGGACATTTAATATAATAAGAGTGGTGACAAAAATAGTTTTTTAAAGATTGGTCTGAGACATATATTTGATTAACAGACCAAAGAGCAACACACATAACTGTACATTTATAAACCAGCTTCCCTCATCCACAATGAAAGGACTTAGGGTAGTAAATAATTAATTGCTTCGGAGCTTTTTGGGCTACTTTCATTATAAAAATCATGATTAAATGATGCCTCTCTACCCGGTTAATAACAAAAGGTTGAACAAGGTCATGCTAAGTTTCAGCCATCAAGAAAAGAAAGAAATGTGTCTCATGTTCACCAACTCATTGTTACATTACACTGAATCTATGCCCAGAAACAAATTTTTGCTAAGGAATAAAGCTAGAAAAATAACTCTTCTGAGCTGGACCATGGACAGTTCCAGTAAAGTATGCGATCTGCTAGATCGCTCTTTTAAATCCTGCTATAATTTACACAGTGCATTATCAGCAGGTAAGAGGATCAAGACATTCTGGTAATACATTTGCAGGTTCACTTAAATGTTGATGTCTGGTATTTTTAATTCAGCCAGCCAGTAAAGGGCAGCTCTGTATATTAACTTTTTGGGTTCAGTGAGCAAAGCTCTGAACAGCATTTTAGTTCTTCTTATTTATTTTTGAAATGCACACCCTGCCAAATGGCTCTAATAGCCCTCAAGGTGGCTTGAGTTTAAACTAGCTACAGTCAGCAGGACTTATAACCAATGTGCACCATTCCTATGGATACACATAAGTGCAACGACACACGCAGTAGCTTACACTTCCCTCTGCTATGAGCTCAAGCATTTTTCTAAGTAGAAATAAATCCCTATGCACATTTGCAGCATAGTCACACTGATTGTCAAGTACCTGTTAATAAATGCATCCTTATTGAAATCACTGATCATTATATTAAGGGGAAAGGTTTGATAATAGTCACCGCAACATCTTATGAGTTCCAAGTCTGACTGATTACACATTGTGCAAAGACAACAGTGTTCCCGGTGCTAATCCAACATTTTAGATGTATTGTCCAAGAGTGTTCTCATTCTTGTTAACGTGAATAAAATGTCAAAAATTTTCTATGGAAGACAGCAAATCTGATCTTCTAGCAATTTTTTACCTTCGTGCTTGAAGGACTGTTCAGACAGCCCACCCACTCTTATCCATGCAGACTGGGGAATCAGCAAAGAACCACATGCAGGGTGCATGTGCCTAATCCTCACCCGGAAAGTTTGCATACCTCTGGACCTTGTAGGGACCGGGCTGCCGGCTGTCCGGGGCTTATTCTCTTGGCCTCAGGTTGACAAACCTTCTCTTGGGTTTCATTTCAAATCGCTACCACTGAATCTTGAGCTTTGCAGCATTCTTATTTTAAAACATGACCTTTTTTAAAGTTGCACATTCTGAAAGACAAAGATTTTCATTAAAGGGTTTTGGTTTTTGTTTTCCTTGCTCACATTTTTCTGGCATGGGTGGGAGATAAAGGCTTGGAGCAGAGTAGGGTATGCCCAACACGGGCAGAGTAAGAGAGGAGCTGTAAGAGGTGAGTTCAGAAAGAGTTACTGAGGGACCATTAGCACTTGAATATGTGAATCCTAGAATGGAAGACCAGCAAGAGACTGAGTGAATAAATGTAGAAGAGGCTCCTTATAGGGGAAAGGAGGGTGAAGCACTGCCTGTCATAGTCCATGATTCCAACATGCTTTATCTGATGCAGCAGTTCCTGATCCTGCCAACTCTTCTTGTTTTATTTCAATTTATCACTGAAATGTTGCCCTGTGTATGCTTTGACTGTTCATTAGTTTTGCATATATAATATAAATAGCAAACAAATGTCTGGAACATCTGGTCCATTTGCTCTTCAACAACTATTTTGGAATGTCCCAACTTTGGCTTTTGAATTGTTAGTGTTTTTGAGGCAAGCACAATAAAGCTGGGGAGAAACTGTTTTTGTGATAGCGAAAGGATTGATGAGATGGGAGTAGATGGGATGGGCAGCATTTGCCTTAACTGGGGGACATGTAGCAGTCTGCTGTCTGCATCACCAGCTTTGTCTTGTGAATCCACTCTAGCACCAGCATATTCCTCTGATAGCAAATCCATAGCTATGATTGCAAGACTTCTCTTAAGCATGGGGAAGAGGAACGGCAATGTGGTCCGACTTTTCCTCAGTGTTTATTTATGCACTTTTCTGAGAAGCTGAGACAGCCACAACCTGGAATATCTAAGATTATAACTTGTTTAACTTTCTTGAATATTCCCCTGCCATGTGTCACCATCTAGTCTGAACATCACCAGAGCATTCATACAAGTTTCCTTATAATAAGATGACCTGACATCTAATCTGGTCCTCTGTGATGCAATGCAAATTGCAATCTTGAGGAAAGGCACCTGTGGCCTTATTGAGTTTTAAAATGCATCAAGCACAGATAAGGGCTTTTCTATTATCTTGGCATGAGTAAAAAATGTGAAGTCTTGGAACACATTGACAGTCCTAATTTATGCTTTTAGCATTTGGGGAAAAAGGGTCACTAAACAGTTAGCATTCTGTTAGGGATTGCACCACAGCTGCCAAATACTCTGAAACCAGGATATTAAATTTCACGTTCCCAGATGCAGCTTCAATTAGAGAGAGAGGAAAGAGAACATGGATGCTTAGTCTAGAGAGTATGAGAAATTTGGTTCCATGTCAATTTATTCTTTCTGTTGCTGATGAATGAAAGTATCACACTATCCAGAGTCACAGTTTCTTATGTAAAGGTAGGCATTTACATAGCACAAGATATCAGAGATATGAAGGCCATGGGGGGGAGGAGGAAAATTCCTGTCCCTCCCCATTTTTCTACCCATCTATATTTTAATTGCTCCCCATCACTCCACCCCTCATCTTTCTGCTAAATTATTATGTATCTCAGATATCCTTGCCATATTCCTGCAAGGTAAGGGAACTATTTTTACTTGCTTTGATTATTATTTATCCCACATTTCTACCGAGAAATATACCCAAAGTGGAACATAAAATAAAGACCATTTTAAACACTGCTAAACACTGTAAATCTTCCCCGGGTTTTTTACCTCCTCAGGTTGCTGGGGTTTTGTTGCTGATGTTTTTGTTCGTTTGTTTAATGCTTGTGCAAAACTCAGGATTCCCCCAGAAAGAAGACACTTTTGTCTTGTTCCTGAATGGCCCTGCACTGGTTACGGTCTGGGCAGCACTCGTTACTTGAATTTGCGTAGACAGAGTGGTTATGACTGAGGAACCACGGTGAAAAGCTAGTGACTTGCCTAAGGCATGCAGAGAATTCAAGGCTGAAGTAAAATGTGAACTCAGGAATTTGAACCATTAGTTTATCAGCACCCCACGATATTTTTTCTGCTGAGAATTGATTTTTCTCTCCTGCAAAAAGGGGGGGAGGGTGAGAGAGAGCATTGCATATTTAAAGCTAGAAAGTATCCTTATGTCAGCATTTTCTGCATAATTTGAATCATGTTTGCCTTGTTATTTTAAAGTACATATCCCCCTAATGAGTCCCCATTACACATATCTCCACTCAACACACAATGGATTGATAGCCATTGTCATTGGCCATTGGCCATTTATTTCCTGCAATGCCTGGAATTTCAAGCCACTAAATTTCAAAAAAAGGGTCCTAAGAAAGAGAATGCAAGACTGTGTGTGTGATTATGGTCCACCCAGCCATACAGAATGAGACACAGAATTTAAGGAACATTTTCTTCCTATGATACTCACATTTTTAAAATTTAGGAACAGAACGTCCTTTTTGTGTATAATTGAAACCAGTCGATTATACTAAGGATGCTAAACAAATGCAATTAGAAATAAAGGTGATTAATAGATCCTGAAAGTGACATCTAATGAACAAACACTGCCTCTGTTAAATTTCTTAGAAAGAAATGCAGCCATAGAGTGAACATGGCTAGGAAATACAAGCACCATGGGTAGAACAGACAAATGAATAGCAATGACAATGGCTGATCAGCAGAGGCTTTGCTACTGGAAAAATGTGCATACCGTGGTTACCCCATTATTTACTATATTTTTATCTTGTTCTTCCTTCCAGGAGTTCAGAGTGGTATATACCATGGTTGTCCTTTCTTCCTTCTGTCCCAGTAAAAATTCTAGCAAGTTAAGAAGTACCAGCTGGCAAAAATTACCCAGAAAGCTTTGGTCCTTAGCCGTGGCCACAGGTATGGACCAAGGTAGCCATGGGTTAAGTCTAAGATTCTAAGCACTGCAACATGCAAACTGTCAAGCAAGTTGTGGCGTAGATTATTTATAATTTTATTATTTATATTTATAAACTGCTTACAGCCAGAGATTTCAAAAAGATATGAGTCATAAGAAAAAATAATTACATATCCAAAGGAATAAAATACAGGGATAGACTAAACTGTCCTGGAAGTCTTGCTTAAATAGATACATCTGGAGCATGTGGCAAAATAAAAGAACTGTCAGTGCATGTTTTGGGGAGGGGGGATTATACTAACTGCCCTGCTCCCAGCAACCATGGATTGGCCTTGAAAATACACGGCACCACCAGAAAGGCTCACTGGATTGCCCCAAGGAGGAAGTGGGTCGATGAGAAGGAAGCACTCTCACATTTAGAACTTAGAATGGCGCTAGACTGGAATGTCAGATCTCTTTCCCAAAGCATGGGTCCCCTAAGCCAGAAGACATGTCCGATAGGGATGATCCCACTTCCTCCCATTCTAAAGATTAAGCACTGTGTACACTAGTGCCCTTACATCAGTGTCTTCAGACATTGCCATAGTCCTGCCAGGTATATATATATAGAGAGAGAGAGCATTCCCCCCAGCCTCCTCTATCCTTGCTTAGTCTTCTGCCCGAGATCATAGAACAGAAAGCACTAGCAGTACCAAGGCTGAACCTAGTCTGCAAAAGGTTTCAGACTCTCTGGCAGTGTTCACTGTCTTCTGTACAATCAAAGCAAAAAACTTTCAGATGTTTAGATGGATTCATTATGGATTGAAGGGATTATGCTCTTACTGCCTTTCTGGCTCCTCTCAAAGGTATACAGTTAACACTAAGACTTTGCTCATACGTATTATCTACCTTGGCCTAAGTAGGTTCTTCTAACTCTTTGTGCTTGTTCTCAGGGCAATATATCTTCCATCCATTTTCTTTTAGCCATGTTTTCCCCTTGTGGGTACTAAGTTTAACAGCAGTTCTTTATCTCCTTCTCACTTGCTAGAGGGTTCACAACAGTGCACAATATCAGATCATGCTTGACTCATAATACAGGGGAAGAAGTACCGAAATTTATATTGTCCGGTTTGATGCTTGTAAAGCACAGAAGAGTTTCATGAATCAACCCTTCCTTTTTGTATCTTGCCATGTTCCTTGGTTCTTGTTTGCACTTGTAGAAAGAGGTGGATGGAAGCAATTCCCTGAGAATATAATGAACCAGAGTCATTGCAATCTACTATTTGTACATTGTTCTCAATTAGCTTTCCTACTTTTGGTGTGTGATATGATGCATGTACAGTTGGACTAGAATGTTTTAAGAGTGTAACATTTTGCAATGGGAAATCCTGGCTTTAGCTCTGTGAAATCTTCCATTGAAAAATACTTGATAAGAGCAGAGATAAATATTTCCTTCCCTCCTGCCTCTTTTCACACTTACATAGCCATATGCATTTTGCAAAGGAGAAGGGGGCTCAGCTCCTTCCTACACTGGTCTTGCACTTAAAATGCAAATTGGTGGGGTGGGGAGAGAGATTCGTTGTGACTGTGTCCAGAAATAACCATATAAGGCATGTGTCCTTGCATTAACTAGGGTCACAGTTTTGTTTCACATTATGGGTTCTGAAACACTGATTTATTTATATTGCTTTTATAATTTCTTAATAAGTATATTCCACCTTCTTTTCTAAAAAGCCATCGAGGCAGCAAACAATGACTGACTAAAACAGTAAAATTTTAGAGCATGCGAGCTAGAACATAATTGCAATGGCTAGATTTAAAAGGTATATTTTCACACCCCTTTGAAAAGTCAGGAGAGCAGGGTGCAATCGTATTTCCTGAGGGGGCACGTTCTTTCATGTTGGAAGCCACTCCTAGCCATGGGAACCCGCTTCATTGGCCACGCTTCTTCATGTGCTGAGGAAGACCTTTTTCATTCTTTCCCCCTACAAGCCCACCTCTCCCCAAAGGGGTTCTGTACACTGCCCCACAAATCTGTGGCCTGTTTGGGCCAACGGGTTAATCATATATTACTCATAAAAGAAATAAAAAAATAGCCCAAAGTGGTAATTCTCAGGAAACCCCACCTCCTTCAAGGTACCTCAGAAAGCTTACCTAAATTCTTGCATATTTTTCTCTGCCAAACCCTGTCACTGAGCACAAACAACTTCCCTAAAAGATTTAGATCTATCTCAAGCACTAACCACCACTGGCCTACTAGGCAGACCATGTACAAGAGGCAACAAACCCTTTCACCAATCTGCTGAGCAAGCAAAAAACTACTTGGCCCCTAACCGTAGGTACTAGCAGATACCATTGCAAACAAACTAGCAAAACAAATGTCTGGGTGAGATAGAGCAGGCTTAGTGGTTCCTCTTTTGCTGCACCCACAACAGCACCAGGACAGAATCCCAAACGTGTCCCTAATCCTGAGCCTAGCTGGCCACAAAGATGCCCATGCCTGGCCTGAACCCACTGGAGTCAGGCAGAAGAATTGTGCCTGTGGACACAATGAGCGTGCTTTTTTCTTATGAAAATAAATTTCTTATGAAAATGAATCCTACTTGCTAAGGTCTCCATTTTCCCCATTTGAGTGTGCGTGTGTGGGGGGACCTTGTATGGTTTAAATCCCACTTCTACTCCCTTTCCCTTAATCCTGATCTGGAGTGGAAAAGAAAACAGTGACGAATTCACACCAGTATCTATTTATTGCTTTCTTTCCCTGCTTGATGTTCTGAGAGCTGTTCTTCTTCCTGAACTGCCTGTGCTACTTGAATCTACCTGAAGAGCTAAACATTAAATCAGCCACCAAAATGTGGCTGAGTAAAGCACATGATAAACAGGCACTGTTGTGACTCTCTCACAAGTCTCTCTTTTTGTGCTTTGAGTGCCTCCCTGTTGTTCCTAAACCAGACTGGGCCTGCCACAGTTGCAGTCTGCAAAGGTTCAAAGAGACTAAAGCTGTGCATTCGTACTTTTCCATCATTTCAGTTGGTTTGGCCTTTAATTAGACTCCACTGGACTGGTGATTTGGTTTTTCCCCTTGGTCAGAAATTCCCATTGCCAATTCCTGAGCAAACCATTACAATGTGGTCTCCTCTGGGAGGGGAAAGGATGCATTTCTTTGTAATATATGTGAGATTATTTGTGTGTGGCATTCATGGTCGTATTCATATGCAGGTTTTGGCTGGCAAGAGATTTTCTCAGATAAGACTGAATTAGTCTAGTTGCTGTTAGTGCCATCTGTGACTTGGGGAGCTATGTCTAAATAATACGATGCTATGACCCAGTTTGGGCATTACACTAAACTACATTTTAGTACTGTGTGAATATGCCTCCTTGAACCTCAGGCTCAAGCATGCCTCATTCTCCTCTCTTCCTCTGGCATGTGCAAGATTGGAAGCATCTACTTCCTGGTTCAAACTGCAGTTTGTCACGATGCAAAGTATAAACTGTGATTAGGTTTTAAACTGGTTTATTGGAATATACCACAATCAGAAACCACTGTTTGATCTTGCCTTGTTTCATGGTTTAAGTTAATTTGTTTGTTCTTGCCAGATGTAGCAACAAAACATAGAAACAGATGTTTCTAATGTCTTCCTAGAGGCCGTGTCAGGGGAATCCAAGTTCACTCAGGCCTAACTGCATGTTGTTTTAGAGTTACCTCTGAACTGGGTCTATGATCCCATAGTTTTTGCATGACTCGGATCTTTGGTGTTTTTAACTCCATATTTATGACCGGCTCATACAGGGTTGTTTGAAGAGAATTGCTTTGACTTCACTTACTTATAGAAACAGGGCTGAAAAGAAATACCATTTTGCCAGTTCTGTGACTCAGCCATAAAGTATCGTTCTTTTCCATGGCAGAGAACAAAAAGAAACAATAGTTACAAATCTGGCTGTGCAGAATCAAGTGAGAGCAGATGAGGTGATTAGTTTCAGTTCAGCCAGTGGGGATATGAAACAAATTGTGTCTGTTTCCAAAGGGAGAAGGAGACAATATCAAGTGGATCCATGTACTATCACTCTTAAGTGGAAGAGAGAGGGCTCAGACATGTTTTTATTGCTGTGATCATTTGGGGTTGCACTATACCAATTTGCAAAAGCTGGAGGAGAAAAAAGGATGGCCCCATGAAACACGTGCTGGATTTACTCGTCCGTTTACGAGGCAGCAAAACAATTCTGAATACATTGTCATGTTGGATAAAACCAAACTCCCTCTAGCCAAATGCTTGGAAAATCCTGCGATGGCTACCAAATAGTATTTGTCTCCTGCCTCAGGCACTAACAAGTATATTGTCTGAACACAGAAAGCCCATTTATTTATTTCATTTTTAGGCCACCCCATAGCTGAGACTCTATGAATGCTTAACAAATGTTAGAAACACACAAACAACAAAAAATTTCATAGAACAACAAAGCCACGGCAATCGCAATTGAATCAACATCGCAGTACAGCAACCCATTTGTACCTATTGTATATACTAACAGTGAACTCATTCTTTATTTATTTATTTATTTATTTATTTATTAAAACATTTTTATGCCGCCCCATTCGCCGAAGCCTCGGGGCGGCTCACATCATTAATTCTTTGTGGATTCTTCTGCAGCTAATTTTGTTACAGAGCTAAAAGTGTAGAAAAGGTAGCACAACAGCAGGGCTGCAGAAATGCCAAGGTTTGCGCACACACATGAGCACGTACGCACGCGCGCGCGTGCACACGCACACACACACATATTGGGGGGGTGGAATTCCAAGGGGGGCCTCCAAGCCAGAATATTTGGCTGCTGGTTCCATTTCTTATACCTACCAGCCACTGACAAATGGGTTGTTATCATAATGTAATTGCTCCAACCTTCTCATCACTTAAGACGCTATTTTGGGCTCCCTCTCTAGCGCTACACTCCATCTTTTGGAGTGATGAAAATTTTATTCCAATTGAATGCAGCGTAACTTTCTATAATTACATTAGAGGATACATACTATTTTATTTTCAGTCCCTTTTCCAATCTTTACTAATATTGAATTATCCAGACATCTAAATTCAAAATTGCCCTACCCAGTACAGATCCTTGGAGGTCTTCAATGTCTGTGTTTCTCCATTTTGGAAAACTGTTTTATTTCCATCCTCTTGAGACTTGTTTTTAAAATCATGTCCAGACACATAAAAGGATCTGACTTTCCATTATGTAAAATTTGCAGGCATTATGACTTTCATTACTGTGGCATATCCAGAGGGTTTTGATATATCAACTGAACCAGCAGACTGTGCAGGCCACATGATAGCTTCCATATAGCCTGAAGTGCCTGATCTTGGTTACTAAGCAGAGCCAGGCATGGTTGAAACCTGGATGGGTGAACTGAGTCCTTCTCTGAGCAGTTGCAACTGTATGAGTCTATAAAGTTAAGCAGTTTGGGGCACATTTGCATAATGCCTGTGCTGCCCATAATTAAAACTGTTTAATAAACATGTATCAATGCTATGGCAAATGTTTTTATTTTGTATCTTAAAGGAGCTAAGAGAAAATTCTAATTAGACATTATATCAAGAAACACTAGGAAATTCCTTAATTAAAATGCAGCTTTCAATAAATCCTTATTTAATTTAAGAACTAGAGCAAAAACCATTTGTCATCACTCCACTAATGATATAAATCTGTCAATTATTTATTAAATGAAATATGAGGCCTATGATGCACACTAGAAAATTGATAATTTATACAAGTACTACTTAACCCCCTTTCTATGAAGTGTTTATTCCCCCATTACCATATGTACATTTTGGAGAAAAGCACAGCAGTTAAGTAATTATTCAGACTTTTGTTTGAAAGCAGCAGAAAGGGAAAAGGGGAAAGAATACTTGAGTATCTTAAAATGAAAAAAATTCTTCCCAGTGCAAGCCCAACAGCATCAGTCTTCTCCTGCCTGATTTATAGAAGGGGATCTAGCCCTGCTGTAGCCCTGCAAAACATTCCAGCATGCTCAAAGAAATATTTCTGTTTTCAGAAGGCAGGAGCAGATTAATCACAGTCATGGACCAGCCCTTAAAAATTCATCAGTACTGTGGAATGGTTTGGTATCTGTATAAGATTTTTTGTTTGTTCGTTCATTTAGGTATGGTACCATATATTCATTTCTAAGAATGGTATACTTTCTTATTAATGCAACGGATTCTATTTCTTTTTCCTTGTAACAACAAAATGGCGGTTGTAAAAGGCTCTGGAACAGAATTTTGGCTAAAAATTTCCATAGCATATTATAGATAACATTTGGGTAGGAACAACTAGGGTTTGGTTATCTGGCTGTTTAAATGCAATCTAGCCAGGTCAGAGAGTTAAGTAACCCTCTAACCTACCTCTGTATCACTGAAATGTAGTTGTCCCTTTCTTAGAGGAGGGTATCCTATCCCTGTACTTCATATAAGAGCTCTTTAAGGATGGGGCAAGGCAGGCTTAGGCTTTAAACCTCAGTCAATCAGAATAAGGGAAGAGGGAAAAGATGTGCAGCAGCAGATCTGAATAGTTAACTGCCTAGTGACCCAACCAGGGCATTGTCTTTGCAACTATCAGCTCCTTCCAAGCTCTGCCTTAGCCTGTCTTCAGGTAGATTTATACTAATGGAACATCTCTTCTTAGTACCTTCTTCCAATCTGCCCTTTATTCTTATTCAGATCAATGTGTTTATTCAGTGGCCTGAATTAAAGCTAACTAAACTTTAAATTACTTTAAAATTTTCTTTCCCCTCCACCAAATAAATCTCTTTCCCTTTCCCCATTTGAAAGTGATTAAGAACATCAGTATCATGAATCCTTTTAAAGACATAAAATAGATACCATATGCACTCTTGGCACAGTTTTTGTTGCCATTCCTTGCAATGCATTGCATGCTGGATGTTGTTGACAACCCTGCTGTTAGCATGCTTGCTAATCCATTCCACAGAAATATTGCTATTCAGCATATTTCTTATACACAGTAAAATGCACTAATGGTATTCCGTACATTAGTAATTTATTTATTTAAGGCTTTCATAGCCCTTTCAATTAGCAACAGCTCTCAGAACTGTGAACAATATATCAAGACAATACGGTATCACTCTTGTTCTTCCCACAAAAATGCTATTAAATGCATGCTAAAGTAATTAATATAAGAATCGCCAAATCAAGACTATCAGGAAGGCATTGCAAGATTAACACTTAAATCATTGATCAGATCTTTCACAAGAGGCCCAAATTTAAATTTCCTTGGCACTTAAAAAAACACTGAATTTAAAAAATGCAAAAGGAAGGGGGGTGCCCCAGGGGAAAACAAATCTTCCTTTCTTCCATTTTTCCACTCTAAATAACCTCCCACTGGAGGGGGGAAATCACTTCTGTGGGAGATACAACATGTTCAGCTCACTTCCTGTTTCAGTTGAGTCCAGAATAGCAGCCCCATTTTCATTTCAGTGATGTGCATATCAATCCATAGACAATCCAGACTAAAAAGTAGCTTGGGTTGAGCGTTTGAAAGTGAGCATGTTCGAAAATGTGCACTCTGCTCAGGACGGACATAACTCCCACTCCTTGAACTGGCCTTTGCTCAGGTAAGGGATGGTGCCCCATCTTCACTCTCCCTGCCAGTCCCTCTTCTCAAAGAAAGAGAGAGAGAGAGAGAGAGTCCTTAAAGAAGGTGCAACGGTCAGTATACACATTGGCACGAGACCGCTCCTTGACAGGAAATAAGGCACTGAACACCTTCTCCTGCCAAGCATTAGTTGTTTATTTATATTGCGATTTATATCCTGCCTTTTTCCTACAAAGGGCTCAAGGCAGCTTACATCTCCTCCATCATCGTATCCCCACAACAACAACCCTGTGAGGTAGGTTGGACTGAGAGTCTGTGACTGGCCCAAAGTCACCCAGTTGGCTCCATGGCTGAGCGGGGACTAGAACCAGATCGTCTGAGTCCCAGTCCCATGCTCTTAACCACTACACCACACTGGCTCTCTTATGATGGACCTTAACTGCAGTTCCCATGGTCCCCAGAGGGAAATGACAGTCCATATATCATCTGCTGTCAGTGAGGTAGGATGACTCTATGTCCCTCCTTTCTTAAAAAGAATGATCCTCTGCTTGAAGGACTTTCCTGTCCAAGCCCAAGTCCACTTTAAACATAAAGCACCTTAAGGAATTGCAGGAGCTTGACGTTGCTCCTCAACCACACCTGGACACAGGGCTGGCCTAAGAGTTTTTGCTGTCCAAAGTAGAACATACAATCTTCCCATCTCCCTTTCCATCTAAAAAAGCCAAGCAGAGCAGCAGGTGACTCTGACTGAAATCCCAGGGATGGAGCGGTGTTCTCCACTGCAGTGGGACAGCAGGCTCGCTTAGGGGCACAAGCAGGCTTCGGAGCCCCGGCATCCTCCCTCGCAACACCCTGCCGTCACCTCCCAGCATCTACTGTTCCTAGTACTTCATGTTCCGCCTAATGGCAGCACTAGTAAAGAAAGCACACAGGGCACAGTCTTCCACACTGTAGTGAGTTGCACCATATGCCCATTTAAATTATGATAATTATTTCTAAATATGCATATGTGTCCACATATTACTGTGTGCAAACTTTATGCAAATGTGTGTCCTCTTTTTTGGCTATGTATGTCTTCTTTCTTGAGGATTCCCACGTGGCCCCTGGAGAGGCTCCAGGGCCTTATTGTGATAGCATTGTGCGTCATTTTGTGGCAGAGGTCATGGGGCTGATAGGAAAACCCCTTAATCCCTGGTGGTGTCAGGATTTCAGACCTGCTTGGAATGATGGGTTCAGTGGAAGTGTACAGCCAAGCATGCAACTGTTCTATTCACAGCAACAGAATTCCCTAAATCGCAACAGTGCTGAAAGGTAGCAGTACAAAACCAACTACATGGAACAGGGCATGGACAGAGAGTTTTATGGGGCTGGGTCACACATACAAGGCAGGGAGAACAATGAGATTCTGAATAAAGCAAGAACAATGTAGAAGCACGGAAACACTGAGGAACCATTACAGATATGAGGGAAACCATAATGACACATCAAGATAAAGCAATCTGGAGTTACAGAATTTAACAGGTTTCAATATTTGCTTTTTGCCGTCAGAGGTAGGACATCGCAGGAAGACAATGATGAGCTGGCCCAGTATTTGAATATTCATGCTAGTTGCCTTGTCTGTCCCCCTGCCAGCTGTGCTCTGCATTTGAGAGCGATTTGCCAAGCATTGCGCATCAGATGTGGGACTCCTTTTCCCATAGAAGGAACCTGAATGGAAAACCCCTGCAGAATGGAGCAGGGGGAGGAAGGAAAACATGCAGTTTTCTATCTCGTAAACTAGAAAACTTATAAATTTTATTAGAGCAACTCCAACAGTGGCAAATGCTGTCACCCAGGATGAACACTCAAGGCATTCATTGAATACACAAGGGGAATACACAAGATTCCTGGCTGCTGAAGAGCCTGATCCAGCTGCAAAGATTTGTGCACGCGTGATGCCAGCTCCACGGATGCTGTTAATCCTGATTGCAGTACATGCAAAAACCTCAGGAAGAGAAGAAAGCCTGTGAGTTTCAGAAGTTCAGAGGAAATGGTTGGCTGCATATGGGAAACAAGCATGTTTATGTTTTATGGGGAACTGTTACGGGTGGTTCTATGCTAGGGGTGCCCAGACTTGCTCAGTGGAAGAGCCACAAATGGTAAATGTCAGGTGCTTGAGATCTGCAAGCAGGCGCCCACGGGCACCATGCAGCAAGCGGGTGCCTGTGGACAGTGAGGGGCAAGTGGGCGCCCACAGGTGTCAAGCTACAAGCCACAAATCAATTCAAAGAGCCACGTGCAGCTCCTGAGCCTCAGTTTGGCCACCCCTGCCCTGTGTTGTCTCTATTACCAGAGGCGCTACAGCTATGAACACCAGTCAGTGGGGAACATGAATGGGAAAGTGCTGGGGCAGTTATGTCCTCTATTGTGCAGGCTCTACCAACGGAATGGCAAGGAAGTTATCAAGCAAGTCCTGTAGTGAACTTTGCCAGTGGCCAAAAGCCAAATTGTTTCTTAAAGTCAAGGCAAGCCCTTATTGCTCTCCACTAGGTAGGAAGAGCACCAGAGGTGGTTACCTTGAAGCATCCTCCCTCAATCATTCTGTAGGTCCACCTTTACAATTAGAAAGAGGCTATTATTGAAAGAGCTTTGCACCAGAAAGGGGAAGGGGGAGCCTGTGTGCATTGTGACAGACTCTGAAACAGTGGGAGAAGAATTTTCTAAAATCCATGGCATGTCTTTCATTCTCAGCTTGAAGGAAAGAATTGATGTGTCCCTCATCAAGGCATCTTTAGAGGCTCATGGAGCATCCTTGTCCTATTCATGAAACCAACAGACCCCAGAAAGCTTGGAGGAGTGTAACCTGTGTTTTGCTTTTTTAATTAAAAAATGGCATTTATATGTCATAATTGTATCACTGAATATAATTTTTGACACAGGCATTTCTTCCTAAGTATCCTGAAAACTAAAGTAGGACTAGATAAGCTCCCATGGTTCAAAGAGGTCCTATTTGTGGATTTCCCATTGAGGCAACTTCCTGGTCACTGTGGAAATTGAAATCTGCACTAGATAAGCCTTTGGTCTAATTCAGCACAGCTTCTTATATTGCTTACAGCTTGAAAAAATTGTTAAGCTCTGAGTGCGTGTCTCAGTTAAATGCATTACCCTTATATTTGGTAGGTTAATGAGCATGGCATTTGTAAACAATTTTGAAACTGCAAGAAAAAGAAACCATTTTAGTTTTCTCTTTGAGAATCAATGTAATTTTAATTTTACAGTTTTAACTACAAATACAAGGGTTTTAATCTCCATTTATGAAATATCACCATTTCAATGATACCACCTAGCAAACTGCTTAGCCACATAGTGAAAGGTACATGATGCACAAATTATGAATTAAAGAGATGGAAAGTAGGATGTCCTTCTCTTTGATTTACTTGGAAGCTTTTGACTTTGAAAATGCTGCATGCACATCAATCATTCATTTTGAAAGTGTTCTCTCTTTCCAAGCTCATTTTTAAATATAAAATGACAAGACGACAGCAATAACTCTCATGAGGTCTTCTTCTCAGGCAACTGATGCAAAATCAATTGGAGATTTTTCAGTGCTGAACAGAATTTAGCCCTTTGTGTGGATTTTTTTGTTAGCATGGTGCGTTCTTAGATATTATTTACTCAAAACCAGCAAACCCAGTGCCGTAATTGTGCCAGGGCTCATGGGGTATGAGAACTGGCACGTTTTTGTATTAGCAAGGATGCTGATGTCATCTGCCAATCCCAGTCTCACCCACTAACACCTCCCTGCCCACCCCCTGCCCCAAATTTAGCTGCAATCTTCACAGTCATTGAGGGGATGAATTTTCCCAGCAACAAAATATTATTCCTTGTTGCAATGCAGAGTATTCTGGGGTGTCTGCCTCTTGAATGGGCTAGGAAGACCCCTTAGCTGTACACAAGACCGGCTTCTGTTGGCATGGATGAAGACAGCTGCCTCAATCCTTGGGCCCACCTTGGGCAGGTGGCTATGATGGTGAGCTCCTGCCCTTGAGCAGAGGCAACCAAAATTAGCCATTACATCATGGAGCAAATCTAACCAGTGTTGAGGGCAAAATAGAAATCCATCTTGCTCATCATCTGACCATGACTGAGACAGGCAACACCAGCAAGTAATTTTATATAAAAAGACCCTTTTTTCTAGATGCACACTAACAAAAGAGAATGAGCCCATCTCTAATTAGGACCAGCTGTCACAGTCATCGCACACAGCAACATTTAACTGTTTGCACTGATTAGCAACAAAAAAAGTCAAAGCAGAAAACATTCAGTTACATTTGTAGATGGTTATCTTGTCCTATACTTCTGGTATCAAAACATCTGGCTTCAGGCTTTTCGTTACATGTTCTGATTGTCTTGTCAGAGGTCTATTTTCGACTTTCTTGTGTCTCTTTGATAGAAACCCTAAATATCCGACCCTTGTTGTTTGGTCATCAGGAAAGATTTAACTCCATGGTCCTTACTGACTTTTCCTGTTTACATGACCTCCTCTCCTCTGCTGCTGAAGAGGCCACTGTGACCTTATGACTAAAAGCCCTTCAAAAAGTCCTGCCTAGTTGTTCTGAATCCAAGGCTGTGGCCTTCCTTATGGAATCAACTGATCTCTCATTTGGTCTTCCTTTTCTTCTTTTGCCTTCAACTTTCCCTAACATGATTGTCTTCTCGAGTGAATCTTAATAGGAAGACCTGGGTAATAAATGAGCAAAGGCAACCAATGGTTCCACATTTGTTTTCCTGGAAGTTTTGGAGTTTCAGCACCAAATCTGATGCTATAGGCATGGAAAAAGACTGACTCTGCATTTGCTTGCAGGCACTCCTTCATGCAGAATCTCTTCAGACTCTTTAGGAGACAGTACCAAAAGCACACATTCTACTTCTTCCCAAGAGTCTCACTCTAGGAATGAGAACAAAAGCTTTGCAAACTGTAACATAATGGATTACCCTGTTCCTTGGATTCTTAGGGCAAAAGAGACATTGACTGAGCTCAGGCAACACACTGCAACCTGTTATGGGTTGTTTAAGAAACCACTGGTTTTGCAATGACTCTTTAACCTTCAAAATCCACCCTATCCAGGTTTGCACAACATATCAGTCCCTGAGTGGAAGCTGCATTTTCGAAGCAGTGTCTGCATGTACCCCAGACATGCCAAACTTCACCGTAGGTTATTGAATCCACAGTGGGCTGTCATGTTATGCAAATGGTCCCATTGCCGGTAACAAGGGTCATGGTATCCATTACAGCTATTAGAGAGATGAACACACAACTGGAGTGGAGATATTCTCAACTCAGGTGACTGTGGATGGATACATGCTCAGATTTGAGGGTCAAACTGGCTGTGACATCATTTATGCAATTAACAATATATAGCTTTTGAAATATAAATTGCAGGCATGCAGGGTTAAATCTGGATTAGGAACTTGGTGTGGAGGGTGGTAGAGCTTCAGCTTTTGCTAAGGATCAGAGCCAGATCAGGGGGCCCAGGTATGTCATCTGCATACATAAATAAACAAATAAATAAAAGCTCCCATTGGAGTGAAGGAGAGGCTTTTCCACAATGCAAAGAGCAGGTGCTGAGGCTCCAATCCAGAATGGGACTGCAACATAAGATCTGTATTTTCCCCATCTCAACCCTGGAACAATCATCCCCAGCAATGAATGTTTTAGCAGTAGTGGCATATGACATGTGCCAATCATTCCTCCTGTCTTAGCTCTCCAGTCCGGTTATAAAACTGGGAAATGAGGAAACATGAAGCTTACATTTTCATTTGCAAGGTACCTTGAAGAATCTACACTTGAAAATGGGATCAAAATATTTAAAATAAGAATGTAAGTAAATAAGAATGTGAAAAATTAAATCCTAGATGCTTTGTGTGGGCTCTTGGGAATTATAAATATTTTTTCCATTTCAGATGCGGGGAAGGGAAGAACAAGAAGAGGTAACAGAAAAGATTATAAACTGGACAAGTACCAACCATGCTGAGCTTGTTTCAGGCTATATTCAAGGAAACTAAAATCAAACGGATAAACAAGAGCCACGTTTCTATACACATTATTGCGGGCTTGCTCAGCAAAGTTCCCAGTGCCCTGTCCAATATCAGAGAGCAACTTAAACTCAACAATAAATCTGCCTTCCCTAAGGCCAAAACCAATAAGGGTTAGGAATTTGCTTACCTGTGGAACCTGAGGATTTGCTATCCTTGTAGAAAATGCATCTGTGACACAGTTATGGTAATCAACCAAGGAGACAGGCAAAGTAAAGGAACTAAATTAATGGCATTATTTGCACTTAGATTAAAGTAACAGAAATATTACTACAGTGCACATCTCAGCACTGAGTTTCTCATTGGAAATGTTTTGAAAGTAATTGCAACATAGTCATTGATTTTATGATTCCAAGTACCATGCTCAGGGCATCTAAGTTTGTATGTTCACTCCATTATAATTTTGATTCCTATTAGAAAGAGAATGATCTTTTCACAATATAAAACAGGAATTCAAAATTTAAATCACCTCAGACTGTACATTATCGTGAAGACCCACATTCTCAACTTTCTTTTTCTTGGTCATGCTAAAGTATGCAACATGAATGTGTGGATACCTTGCAGGAAGGTCTTGAGTTTAACCTTTGCATCTCCAAGCCTTAAAATTCAGAATCTAGAATCGGGAAACTTCTTTATTCATCAATTATTTCATACATTTGTGCCCTATCTTTTCTTCGAGGAGCCCAGGGTGGTGTAGATGACCCTCTTTCTCTCCATTTTAGACCCACATGAGAGCCCTCTGCCACAGGTTAGGTTGAGATGCTGGCAACAGTAAACCTATGTACCTCAATTGCTGGAGGGCTTGGGCAGGAGGAGGAGGATGCTGTACTTGTGCCCTGCTTTGAGATCCTGTGAGGCTGCTTGGCCAATGGATAAACAGAATGCTGGATTAGGTGTTCTGAACCAGAATGGCTCTTCTTATGTTCTTATGAGCTTTGGCTTTTCTCACACTGCAGCCCTCGCAAGCAAGCCCCTTTTAAAAAGGAGGCTTTCAAGTAGCTTGCATTCCAGCACAGTCTTCCATTACTCATAGAAAATAAATCCAAAATGTAGTAGAGAGCAATTACACTCATTCAAAACTCAGGGCCAGGCCATGAGGTTTTTATGTCTGAAGCAGATCATCAAATTGTGCTTCCCCATCTCACGCGCGCACACACACACACACACACACACACACACACACACACACACATGACCTGGCACTGCTTTTTCCTGGGTCTGATGCAGGATCTGTCCTTTGTGCATGCACCGAGGAAGGCTATTTCTTATAAAATAAGCTTGGTGTCTTGATAAACTTGATGTGCAAGCTCAGCTCCTGGTTCTAAAACCTGGCTAAAGTGCACAAAAGAAGGGCTTTTAAAGAAACTTGGGAAATTTTAAAGTTTTTTTTTTTCTGGGTGAGACCAAAGGGTCCATCTAGTCTAGCATACTCCCACAGTAGTCAACCAGGTAATATCCCTCTGCTGTTCTATGTCCCCACCATCTAGTTCTCAGCTTTCATGGATGCTGTTTATCTATATGACTAAGATCCACTAAAGCTTCCCTCTCAATGATTTTGTTTAATTCTCTTCTAAGCCATGGACCTTCATATCTTGTAACAACACATTGCAATAAATTTGTGTAATATATGAAGGACTTTCTTTTTATCTGTCCTCAGTCTGCTATGCTGCCCATCAAATTCACCAGGTGACCCCAAGTTTGATCTCCCTTCAAAAGATGACATGAGCATAATCTATTCTCAAAACAAACATAAATCATCAGAAAATATTAGTGAAATACCCAGGAATGTGGACAGAATCAGGCACAAAGGACTCTCTAGCACTACCACCTGCAGTTTTGTAGAAATTAAAGCTGCACTCTTACCTGAGAGTAAGTCCCATTGAGTTTAGGAAACTATGGAAAGCATAACAGTATGAAACACAATGATTTACCAGAGAACATCAAAGCCCCTTCCTTCCCAAATCTTCTCTCAGATTCACATATACATATATGCAGGCACATTTACAGTCCCAAATTGTTTCTCTTTGTATTTCTTTAAGAATCGTGTTCCTGCTTCTCAGCCTACCTTTCTGTTTCTCCCATTCTTCCATTCAGACTGCAGCCTATCAGTAAGCTCCACTGAATATTATAGGACTTTCACCTCAGCAAGAAAAAGTTTTACAATACCAGTACAACTTACTTATAAGTATTCACGGGTTCAAATTGCTTCCAAGTTGGAATCCTACAAAGAACTTAATCCATGTTCTGCCCCACTAGTCAGATTACCCATGAGCCACCACTAAATTAGTGATTCCTAAGGACAGGAAGTGTGAGCAACTGTCTTTTGAGATTCAGTTTCTCTGCAAACTCTCATGTACCCTCTTTTCCACACACACACACACACATATCCTCCATGAGTTTTGCCTGTGCAAATCTCTGCTTTCTCTACTCTACCAGGCCCCTGCTATCAAGAAAGTCCTCCCAATACCTTTCATGTCCAAGTGGGGATTAGATTCTGGGTCTCCCCAGCCTCAGTCCAATGCTTCAGTCTGTATACCATCCTGGCTCTTTTAGGATTTAGATCAAGTACAGGAAGTAGTTTAAAGAGTTTGTTTGTATTCAATGTTACATGCAACCTCTTCTTTTACCAAATTTCTTTCTCCCATATTATTAATAGGCAACTAGAATTAGAACTTGGAGTTGAGCAAAGAGTTTCGGTTTAGAGTCTCCCAACAACAGCCATCTGCTCTTCCAAAATACCACAAAATCCATAAGTAAGCTCTGCAGGTATGGAGAGTGTCCATGTGGATATATGTCATGAAAGTGGCAGTAACCCATGGATAAGTAAGATAAAAGGCACCTCCCAACCAGCGCCATTAAGAGAAAGTCAGTGAAAGTGTGAGACTCTTTCAGATTCTTCAGGAAAAACAGTTTCAAAAGAGAATCCCCAGAGTGAGGTCAAATTGGATTTCATTAGTAAATTTGACCCTGTGGAGTATGACATAAATACTTCTCCGAGTTTAGTATTGATCGTGCTGGGCATCCTCATCACCAAGTTGTTAAGACTGTGTTGAACCCATGCTGATCAGGTAGTGCATTAATGCCCTTCTTGCTGCACATTCATGAATCAGTCATAAAACTGGCTTTTCTTCAGAAAATGCTTGGCACGTCTCCCATAATAATGCAAATTGCTCTCTGAGGCATTGGAGGTCTGAATTCTGATCTCTTGCACTGTCTGTGTCAATACATGGAGAGCTGAGACACGAATCAGGTACAAGTGCAGCTATGGAAACCTCGTGGGCACAGTACACTTTGACAAGGAAGCCAAAACCCAAAAGTGTTTGTTTTGAGAATAAATTCTTCCTCGCACCTTCCTGCTATTAAGTGCAAAGCAAGCATGAAACCACCTTTTGCCTATGAGAGCTCAATAGCATAATAAACCTGCTGTCAACCACAAAGTGCAATATGGGAATCCAGCATTACTCTAGGAAGGAAGCTTGCCATCAGAAACTAACTCAAGATCAAGGACAGAACTGATGAAGCAGCAGCTACAAGAGATATGAGTATGGGAATTTGAAACTGGAGAAATATGTGATTGACCTGATAAATAACAACAAAGAGCAGAGAAGTGTTGAGAAATGCATGGCTTGTTGATCAGCCTGACTAGATAGTGATTAATCTTTAAAGTACATCATGACAACAGGATAGTAGGTTTCCCTGCAGTAAAGACAGGACAAAAAACTCAAAGCAATTTGAAACACACATCAAAGTTGGTTTAATTGAATGCTTTGACCCCCTTTAACCTCAGATTGACTTACGAGACCATAAGCAATGCCTGCCTTATCCAGTATGGTGCAGAAAATACAGTATGGTATTTTCACATATGAGAAAATGAATTCCCACAGAATGAGAGAAAACAAAAAACAGCAGCTACTGTAGTTTCATGCCAGCATGTCCAAATGCCCCTTGAGAAGCCCAGAGCCATTGTGTGGTTAACGATAGCCAGCTCTACCATTCCTTTCCTCAGAACCAGGTGAGGCAGTGAATGTCCGGAATCAGTGCTTGACCAGGGTAATGGACTGGATGAGAGCCAACAAACTTTGGTGCACAAAATTTAAAATAGCTAAAAAAGCTAAAACAATTTTAGTAAAAAGCTGTGCACATGGATTTACCATACTAGAAAAGAACAGGCATGTACATTTTTTCCCACAATCCACCCCTTAACAGAAAATAATGGGGAAGGAATGTTGGTACTCTGAACAGATATCTGGTTGTTGGTTTTTTTAAGAGAAACCAATAAAAATGATGTTTCCCAAGTGCCTACTAGAGTGTCTTTCCATCTGTTCCAGAGCATATACACCTGGAAGTAAACGTTAACCATGCTTAGGATTGTATTGTAATGGCTGATTATTACTTGATATTTTGTATTCAGTACAAATACACAAATGTTTTCCATACATTTGGTTATATCAGTTGTTAATTCTACTCAGAGTAGAAATTAATAGGACTTAAACCAACATTGGATAGAACTCACTGGATACAACCTGCTATTTTCAAGAATTTTAGAGGGACATGCGCCCAATTTTACATTCATGCCCCCTTCAGACTAGAAAATACCTGCATGCATTTTGTACTCAAATGTCCAAATATTAATTATTATTACATTGTATTTATATCCCACATTTTTTGCTAAGGACTGATGTTCACTTTATGGACTAGGTAAACTTTAGGCAGCTTACATAGCCCATAAAGTGAACATTAGTCCTTAGCTATCCTTTAGCTGGCATTGCTTCTGCATGTGGGGAATGATCTGACAGTCCTTTGTTGCCATTTAATTCCAAAGCAGGAAATATTGTAACCTACAACATTCTTTTCAGCACCAAAAAGAGAGGAAAAAAATAGGAAGGTCTTCATATGACTCCAGTCCAGCACTCTGGCTCATTTTCTCTTCTAACTTCACTCGGTGCCTGGAACTGTCTGGTGCTCTTTGCTACACAATTTGCTTTCTGTAGCCGAGTGATCTCAATCAAGGTCAAAACATAGGTAAGCGGTTAGATGCAACACACAGTCCATGGAGCAGAGTCAAGCAGGAGTTCAAGGCCAGGAGCACAAAGGTTCCATCTCAGAGGCTCTGGAGCTGAAAAATACATTTTCAGAAATGTCCAGATTGGTATTGCAAACTAATATTGCCAGAGATTCCCGAATTCCCCCCAGCGTTCAGCTACAGTTCATTATAGGCCTTGATCCCAAGGAGTCCATCCTCTTGAGGAAAGTTTCTACTCAAGTGTTTCTTCTTAAAGAAATCCTACTGACCTACTTCTTAAGGAAATGGCTGTCTCAGAAAGTAGGTTGTTGACAGTCTAAGAGCCAGAACTTCCCACTTCTTCTGGGGACAGAAACATGGTGATTTCTCCTGAGGGGCCAGGCACCTGAAGTTCTCCTGCCTTGATGGTTTCTTCATGTGAAACATCTCTAGGCACTATATCTCCTCAGAGGAGGATTCCTCCATTGACGACACAGCACAGTTCTGTCACAAAACCATTATGCACTCTGACACACAACATGAACTGGGACTATGGGCAGGTTCACTTGAGACAAGAAGCCAATGTAAAATCTTAACCTTGTGGGTCTGTTGTGTCATCTAGACCCAGTTCCAGTTTTTCTGCATGATGGGATTAGTTTTCCAGAATCACAGAAGGAATCAATGATCTGTTTTAAGATTTCTACTCTTCACCATGGCTGCTCCAGTCATATGAACCCAGGAGTTCCACTTTACCATTGTTGGAATGGAAAAACCATGGTGTCCCCTGGCAAAAATAGCTATGACAGTAGCTGCTTCTACCCATCAAGCTCTACTGCCTTCAGCTTCCTAGTAAGGTTCACATCACTGCTCAACTTTGTTCCTATTCACTGAGTGATGTATTCATCTGTTTAGTTTGGAAAACAGGGACACAGTATGAAAAGGTGCAGAAGAAGGAGGTGGAAGTTTGATGAAACACTGTCGTTTAATACCAATTTCTGTACTGGAACAGCTAAGAAGCACCATGGACATGCAGGAAGCGAAGGAGGTGAGGCTGGCAGGATAAATTGTGAAGTAGAAACCACACTTCTGGGGTAGCTGTGACAAGTAAGTACAGAGAAAAATCTGCGCCCCATGGAAGTCGTGCAGTGTTGCTTGCCGCATCATGTGAGCCCAGCCCATATTTCTCCAAATGTCAGCATTAGATGAATGCTTCTACTATAAAATATGGGTTTTGATGGTGAAATTTGACTTGACAATTTAAAAAGGGGGTGCAGTACTCAGATCAACACATATCCATGGAAGAACTTGTTTATTCTATGAATGTTGTCAGATAGTTCTATGAAGAGCTGTCTTAATTAGTGCTAATATTTATTATTTCAATTTATAATTTATTTACTGACTTTCGAGATTATAAAGCTCTCACAATGTGTTTCCCAGAGATTTTTAAGGAAGTTGTGAATTGAATAAAATTAAAACTCAGAATAAAATACTAGTAGTTTCAAGTACAGAAATACAAATTTCTGCAGAAGGCACTGAATGAGGTTGCACAAGCTTATTCAATATGAGAGGAATATAAAGTCAAGACAGAGCTTTCCATCCTTTATAAGAGAAAAGAGTACTGTGCCTGCAAGGATGCCTCAGACTCCTACACTTGCTTTTTGGAGAACAATCTGGATAAAATTTTGGAGCAACTCATTGCCATTCCTATGACAACAGCAGAAGCAAAGCAATCACTTTCAGCTCTGTAGACAATAAAGACATTCTTGTGGAACACAATGACGGAGAACAGGCTGCATGTTTTAGCAATGCTGTCCATCAAGAAGGTGATGATTAATCAAATGTCTACCTTCAAGCACTGAGTAGGAGAATTCTTTGCAAGACAGAAAGACTGTCAGATAAAATTCCTATACAAATAAGAAGTGTGTCATGTTCAGGATGTGAGCAGTAGGCATTTGCGCCTAGCCCATGAGGACCAGGAGTGTGGAAAAGGAATGAAAGTCTGAGCAGAATGCAAGAGAGCCAGAGGCAAAGACAAAGCCCAGAGGCAAACTGAGATCAGATACTGTACTAGCAAGGCAAAGCAGGGTCATAGGCTAGGCGAGACCTGTAAACTCAAGCATCAGGTACCTGGCAAGATGAGGTTAGACCAGCTGCAAGAGCAGAACCAGGAATAGGCAGGAATCAAGGCCAAAGAAAGATTGGAAGCACAATCAGGACCACACTGTAACAGTACAGTAATCTACATTATGGTTCCAAACCTGGCCAGCAAGGAAGCCTTCTATAAAGCCTTCCAGAGCTTCCAGCTGCACTGCATGATCCAACGTGCAAGTATCTTTAGCTCGGATCCCGGTCTTGTAGGCACTTGCAGGGTGAACCATGTTGCCCTTAAAATCACATTACCAGATGGATTTATATCAGTTCCAGATCTTGACAAAGTGGTTAAGTGGAAGACTGGGTGGCTGTAAGAGAAGATAAAGGACATACATCTAATATTCCAGTGAAGCCAGTACAAAGTAGGATTTTTCCTTGTAGTTCACTGAGATGCTCCACATATATCTTTTTACCATATCCTACCTAGTAGCATTTCCTACCCTTGTTTTCCAGGATGAGTGTTCCAGAGAAGCTGCCAAAAGAGACCAGCTCTGTTTGAGAAAGCTCCATGCTCGAGCTCAATGCCTTCTATTACAGTGCAAATCCAAGTGTGACAGCCACCAGGCCTTTTGCAAGAGAAGGGAGAAGAGTTTTCTGAACGTTGTGACATGCCCACATACCTTGCCCTGTGCTCTCTTCTGTCTTTTTCCCCCCCAGGTTGAGTCGTGATGATAACATTTACCCAAAAGACTGGACAAGGTATGCCTTTGAAAACTCTGTTCTTCTAGAAAGGGTGAATGGAGGATAGAAGTGGCCATAACAGGAGAAGGAGATCACATTCCTTTTCTCCCAGTGCAGAACCAAGAGTGACAATACTCAGACCTTCTGAATTAAGGTAAGACATTCTATCTTCCATGGAAGTTTGTTTAGCAAAAAAGTATTAGTGGCACCACCTCTGCTGTCTTTCTGCCTCTGGTGACCTATTGGCTCCACTACCAGTGACTCCTTGGTCCTGTCTCTGGTGACTTGTTTTCTGTACCACCAGTCAGTTTGGCCACCAGCTGCTGTGTTGTTTTTTTCATCTAGAAAGATGGCAACACTCAACCACTGTGGAGCAGTGATCAGAGTGCTGGACTGGGGGCCTGGGAGATCTGGGTTCTCGTCCCACTCAATGATGAACAGGAAGTTCACTGGGAGGCTTTGGTCTAGTCTCATTCTCAGTTTAACATACCTCACAGGGTTTTTGTTTTGAGGATAAAATGAAGTGGAGGGTGACTATCTAAGTTGCCTTGGATCCTTGCAAGAGGATACAAATGCAACGTAATCACCACAACACCACCACCATCATGGAAAAATGGAAATCATCAAACTTAAGTCAACCCAGAAGATAAGATGTCTGCAAGTCATCTTAGTCCTAAACTTCCTAATGTAGAATGCAAGTGTTTCTTAGCAGGGCATCCAGCTAGAAGAAAAATTGTATTAAATTGTAAAAATTCGGCAAACTAGGTCAAATTTCCCATTTTTCTTGGTGGAGGGTAAAGGATGGACTAAGGATGGAGTTGTTACAGCACAGTTAGTCTCCATTTCTGATATTTCCCCAAATAATCAATTGTGAAATAACATTTCTGGGTCCTTCAACCCAATGCTTGTACTTTGAGATATCTTGTTATAATCAATTTTTCCTCTGCAAACATTACACTGAAAGTGAGAACATGCTATTTGAAAATTTAACTTGAAAGTTGTTTTAAAACTTTAGTTCCAGAGTCCTAAGTCAGATGGGGAGCCAACACGGGTAGAACAAGCTCCCTGCTGTAGAGATTCCCCCTCCAATATATGGAAATTAACAAGGATGGCAATGGGAGGCATAGTGAAGATGCTAATTCACCCCTTCCCCTTATTGCATGAGGTTTTTAGAATGTTGGAACATGAGTTTCATATTTAAGGATTGTGTACTTCCATCCAGAATATTACAGTTCTATAAAATAGAGCCACTCTTAATCAGTTTGGATGGTCTGTAGTGGAAAGCACATTCTCCCACATATCTGTCTTACTGAATCAGGAGCAACAGGGTTAAATCAGCTATATATCCAAATGTGGATGTTCTCCATCCACCCTTCAGTCTTTTCAAGGTAATGAGCATTCTGACTAAATTCAGGGATGCATGCCTTTTAAAATGTACTTTACATATAAAATTAAATATTTTTTCTAGTTTGGTCTGCTTACAAGAGCTGAGCTGGGCTGTCAAGGACAGAACATTTTGGAAAACATTCTTTACAGCATAGCCATAAGTCAGAAACAAGTTGACAACACATAACAACTAGTTTCGTCCTGATTATGCGAACATAATTTGGTGGTTAAATCAGGCTTTTTGACTAATGGGTTTAAAGGCTGCTCTTGGCCCTGTGTTCTCCAACATTCAATTGGGAGAGGAGAAGATAAATAGTAGGACCCTGAGGAGAACAGAAGAAGAGAGGCACAAAATGAATGAGAAGGTCATGATGGGAGTATGGGATGAAGAGTCTTGTATTTTGCCTCAATTAATTTCTGAAGCCAACTGGAATCATCCCAAGTCCATAGCACTGAAACATTCATTTTCATTTCTTTTCACAGAGTCTGATCCCAAGCAGAAAGTAAATAAATAGCTGGCCTCCATTACAAGCTATTTTATTCCACTGGGGAGCAAGGACTTTGGAAAGATCCAGGTTCTAAGATATAAGTACCAGCAGCAAGTAACAACCGATACAGAGATACTGCTTCATGGGGATGCCTGTTTTGAATCATATATATGGATTTTCTTTGACCTTAGCAGGCTACTAGTGCAGTAAATCTTACTCTGTTATGAAAGTGAATCAACTTATTGAAGGAATGCTATATATTGAGAGAGGGAGAGAGAAGGAGACATTATTGTCAAACTGATGTTTTGTAGAAAAGTAAAACTGAAAACTTAAACATGACTACTCAGAAATAAGCCCCACTAAATTCAATAGGGCATACTCCCAAAGTATAAGTATAGATAGGATTGCAGGTTAAAGTGCTGCTCCTCAGTTAATTTGACTGTTGCAACTTTGTAACTGGAAATTCTGCAACTAGTTTCCAGAGGTCTCGTGGCTGGAAAGAATGTAAGGAGAAAAAGTTTTGGCCACAATATTATTTATTTATTTTATTCATTTATTACAAGCATTTGTATCCCATCCTTCCACACAAGTGCTCAGGACAGCTTACACAATATAAAATTCTGAAATACAATAATAAAACCACAATTATTAAAACATCTAAAATTGAATGTTATAAACTAAAAAATAAAATAGGAAGTGCGACTGTGAAAACAAAACAAAAAAATCTTAAACTGTCTAAAACCTTTAATTGTTAAAATGATGGTTAAATAAAAAGGTCTTTACCTGGCGCTGGAAGGAGCATAACATTGGCGCCAGGCGGACCTCTCTGGGGAGCGCATTCCATAGTCTGAATGAAAGGAATGGACAAGGCAATAAGCCTTCCTCTCCATGTATATTCTCTGTATCCATGGCCAACATCACAATCTACCCAACTGAATTTGGACAAATCATTAACTCTTTCCTTTGACTCCCTTTTCTCTTCCATAGTTAATTCAAACTGCTGCTGCTTCTTTATAATATTGCAAATAAAACTATTCCTGATTCATGCATGAACATGTCTTACCACACCTCAAAAAGAAAATGGTGAACAACTTCCACCTTCCACCTTCCCTTGATTTTCCATTGTACCACCTTAACCCATACCTCTGTCCAGCATTCTGCTGCCAAAAGCATTCACTTCTCCTGAAACTAACCCTATGGTGGTCCCTTCTTAAATCCCTAGACTAGCTTCCTGTTGTTATCATGTCTTCTCAGATTCATGGCCATCCTTTTTCACATTTTGCAGTACACTACTTAAGAGGATCTTTAACCTTGAAGTGTTTCATCACAACCACTTTCTTTTGTGTTGTTAGCACACCCAAATGCTTTCGAACAGTAATATTTATTTAAACAATGTGTGTGTTTGTGAGCAGAGAGAGAGAACTACACAGATACATAAATGCACACATATAAAGATCATATGAATGGTACCATATATCAATCAGCTACAAGTATGAAATGGCTAAAATTGGAAAATGAATTGCTTGGCTATGGGGATTCACAAAGAAGGACTAATTCTAATGAGAAAATCCAGGGTAGGAGAAGGAAATCGAGCAAAGGATATTCTTGAGGCAAAGTAGGGCTGAAGCAGTAGGTTCCTCTTCTTGGAGACTGGGAAACAGACCAGTTTTACAGAAGTGGGCAAAGTGAGATAAGGTAGATAGATAATTTTTGGCAAGGCTCCTGAACAAGTAGCTCTGAACCGTTAGGCCCTGGTGCTGCTAAGCAGCCTCCTCCTGTGTGGCTGAAACATTTGTTAAGAGTTCAGATGCAGCCATTCACAAATACTGCCTGGTACTCAAAATCAGGGCTGCTTGCCAACCATGAAGCATCACCAGATCTTGCACAAGCATCTTGTCTTTTCCTTCAAAATCCTTCCTGTCCCTGCCCTCTCCTTAACATAACTGATGATAAGCAAAGGGTTTCCATCAGGAATCATAATTATTTGCCAAGTTATAAATCCAAAGCTCTCTACTTTTTGCTCATGTGCAACCATAATGCATACTGGGAATGTGTCGTCCATAATGTGAGCTTGTATTCAAACTACATGGCCTTTTCTGATTGGCTGTTTTCAGACATATACTTAGTTTTCTTTAGCAGAACAGCATAGAGGCAGGGCAGCTGTGATGCAAACAAAAGTTTGAAATGGATGGATTCCCTTGACAAAGAATATCTAAGGCAGTATCCTATAGGAATTCCTATACTCAAGGTTTTACAGGAATCCAATGGAAAGTAGGAAGTGTGGTAGAGATCTTTCCCTCTCTGTCCTCCAACTATGCATTTTTGCTAGACAAGTTTTTTTTTTTTTTTCCCTCCTGAAGCATTTTAGGAAAGGAGGAAAAGAGGCTGGAGCATCTTTAGGATACCTGTATCTTGGCTTCCCCAGTCTCCTTCCCTACCTGCCCCCCTGAAAATTACCCCTTTGCCCCACTTGGAGAGCAGCTGGTGCAGTTCTTTCCATGGTGGCTATGAAGGAATGAGGGAACAGAGTTGGCATGGAAAGAACCTCCCCAGTTGTTGTCTGACTTCAGAACTGGCAATCTGGAAAATCATATGGCCCTTCAAACAAGGTCCAGGCGTCAAAGGATTCCTCTTTATAGGGCTTCAGTAAAACTATTCTTTGCACGTGTATCTAGCAAATGTGAAGGGCGACAGCAACCTGCATCTGAATGTGGCAGTTTAGAGCCTTAGTAATGCAAATTGCACAGGCACATTAAAATAAATTTGATACCCAGTATTTTGAAATGTCAAAATAATGAAGTTAATTCAATCAAACTCTGAGTTTATTGCAAATTCAGGGAACGTGAACTTGTTAGATTTCACCTTTCAGTGGCATTTCTAATCACAACACATTGTCAGACAGAAGCAGTTTCTGTATGTAGTAAATGTGTATCAAGTATGTAAAGTGTACTGCTTTTTACACCTGGCCTATCTTTTCAAAGACCTAATGCTTTGTTTCATAATTTTAATAGGATTCCATTTCACCACAAATATCTTTAAAAAGAATGCAATTTCCAATGAAAGAGTGTGGTTTCCACCATGATTGGATCCCCTCACCCCAGGCAGTTTCATTCTAGACCTGTCCCAAAAGGATTTCATTTAAATCCTAATATAAGAACCAAGACAGGATACCTCCTGCAGTTGCAACAGTAAGAAAGGTCTCTTGAAACCTCTTCAGTTTTAGAAGTATCAGTTGATCTTGGGAAGCTGTATTGGAAGCCACAACTTTTCTTTGGCTTGGCTAAGTCAGCTAATTGTTGGAGGCGTGATACAGTTAATGCTTCCTTCACTCATATTATGGAAATGCCCAGTAACTGCCTCTTTTCGGGTAGAGGTTATAATACGGATTTTTTTTAATTGGAAAACTCTTTAACCTTTATGGATGTACATGTTTATTTCATCATCTACCCACTTCTTGGAATCTCATGTAAATGGATTTTCCACATCCTTGTGGGAGGTAAACAACTGATATTACAACACTGAAGGATAAACTGCCAGTACAATAGTGCAATAGAATCAGAACTTCTTGGCCTTTCAACCTTTGACTAGGTGGTATTCAGACATCACCTTTGCATAAATAAATGTAGAAATATTTGTCTTCCCATTGTTGAAATTTATGTGTAACTACTTCTATTGATAGTAGTTTATTTCTTTATATACATGAAACATGAAGATACAAAATTTCCATATGTATTGCCTGTAACTGATATATTTAACTTTAATTTAATGTAAACTATTTATGTTTTGTATGTTTTTCTTTTTGTTATCATTTTTTGAAATTAACAGTGAAAATGTCTTTAAAAACAAAATAGACACAAATAGACACAAACATAAACCTATTGGGAAAATGCTATATTTTTCTAATTTTGTTTATCTTTACACCTCAGCTGTAAAATAAGTTGATTGTGTCCACATTTTACAGGCTAGATAAGCTGAAGCTAAGTCACAGTAATTTGTTGGGAACCACAAAGCCAGTCCTTGGCTAAGCCAGAACAATCAGCTCTGCTAAGCAGATACACCCAATCCCCAAGTTATGAATGTCTGAGTCAAGCAGAACCCCTATTTATAAACAAGCAAACCTAGTCATTCTTGTGCAACAAACCTGTGCCCACAGGTGGCCAGAGGTGAGAAGAGCAGAGGACTGGAAGAATAGTAAAGAGGGAGGGAGGGAGGGAGGGAAGGAAGGGAAAGGAAAGGAAAGGAGGATGGAAAAAGCAGCAAGTGGCAAAGTCAGAACTAGTTCCATGGCCATGGCAGAACCATACCAGCCTTTCAAGCTCATGAAAAACTAGCATATCCAAGCCAGTGTGTTTCAGATCATGTGAAGTGAGTGTTGCCTTCTGTAACTTTGTACTGTAGTTGGTTTGTAACCATGCCTCCAAAGCATTAATGTGATGCAAGTGCCAACGATGTCTAGAAAAACAATCACAATAGAAAGTGGAAATAGTAAAGTGCTCAGAGAAAGGTGAGATGGCATCAGTCACTGGGAAAACATTAGGCTTTAGTTGTTCAATAACTGAATTCCTTCTCTCTCTTCAGTACCTGCAGTTACTTCATTATTCCTGTATTATTAACATTATCTTAAACACAGTACAGTGTTTTAATGTTTTAGTGTCTTGTATGATTTTTATATATGTGATCTGACTTACAAACAAATTCAGCTGAAAGATGATCTCAGGAACGGAGCGCATTCTTAACCTGGGGACCAGCTGTGTTGCAATCAGCAGTGCAAGCCAGTACCCACTTTCTCCAAAGTGGGCTAATCCAACACTATACAAGCAGGCTCTTGTTTACGCAAGGGGAGTTTCTCACCATGGGGCCAAAGGGTAATGGTTCTTTTCTCTTTAAGACGATTCAGAGGCAGTAAACCAGCTGAGTGAAGGCAAAGGGGCTTTATTAAATCTTAAGGCATGGAGCAAAAGAATAACCTTTCAAGTATATGCAAAGGGTGTTATTTAACTATCCAAGGCAAGATAGTTCCACTTGATAGTGCAAGGTATAAAGCAAAAGCTATGCTTATCTCCCTACTGCTGTAGGAACCCCTCAGAGAAATTACGAGGGATGGACCTCTGGAATGGGCTGAAAAGTTGTGAGCTACCCAGAGAGCCTATGGCTAATGGGGTAGCATACAAGCCAAATAAATAACAAGTTCAGGCTTCAAGTCTATGCTGAGGCTCAATCCAACTGCACTTTCTGAAGGATTTATTTGCTATGCTCTTCTATGTTTTGGGCATAGTTAGCAGCTTTGATTGGCTCTCCCATTCCTCCAAGGTCAGCTACTTAAATTTGTCAAGGTCAACACAAGTAAATGATATACCCTTATACCAGCCAACACAAGGGTATATGGATACACCCTTGCCTACGTGATGCTTAGAAAAGTCTTCAATGTCTTATTTTGGGGCATTCAGGAAATTCCTAAGTGGTACCATCTTGAGCCTACAGCTAAATATTCAAGAGGGAGAGAAAATGCATTAACCATTTCAGGGCCCAGGCCCAAAAGAGGAGAAAGGTACCTGGGGAATAAAGAGCAACATGCCACCTAATCTCCTTAAGCTTACAAATGTCTTCCACATTTCTACTATACCTGAGCAACCTTCCCCACTCCCCTGAACATACACCACAGCTGCACCGAAATGTCCCTGAAGCAGACTGAGAACATCTAGGGGAGATTGCAAGGAAGCGGGGAAAATTGATCAGTATTACCTCAGGTGGAAAGATGTTGTTGGACAAAATGACAAAACAGCTAAAGAGAAAATGATCATTTCACAATTTACTCAATTTTCGGCTTTCAGTGCTGCATCTTATCTAAAAGCTCTTTCATACCTAATATGATGAAGAATGCTGGGAAAAGACATATGGTCTTTGCACGTGGCACATTAAACCCTCAAATTACGTTTGAAATAAAATGTCCATTACAGCGCTGCAAATTAACTTAGCCAGTGAAGTGAAGTGACAGTAATGATATGTACAACAACAATGCAGAAACAGCCACAAATATAAACCAATAA